>NC_056739.1:1995217467-1995517467 GCF_019279795.1 Protopterus annectens
AATTATATGTGGGTCACTTTCTACATAGTTCAGCTCAGTTTGGAATCTAAAGTCATGACGGAAGATTGGATGAGAGGTTAGTGCAGCCTTTTTTTTTATAAATTATTACTTTTTAAAGACTTTTATTTTTTGTGGCTGGTGACAGCAAGATTATAAATGTCATGGTTAGCTATAGGTGACTTGAATTTTGCAGTACATTTTACTGATAATGGATCTGTTCTGATTAAGCAGTATGCAGACTTTCTGCAAGACAGTTGGAGAAACAGTCAGCTAACTGCTAGAATAATTAATGGGACTTGTTTAGACTACACACGCATTACAGGTATGTGAACATTTTTATGTTTGGGAGATTCTTATTTAAACCAAATTATTGATGGCATCTCTTGTGTTTGGTGTAATTACTGGATAATTTTAAGTAGAAAGTATGTATTTGGTGTACTTCTTGTTTCCATGTTGTATGGTTTATATAGTGTAAAGCTTTAGGTTTAATTTTTTACAGGTTGCAAGTTTTACTGCATTCTATGTGTGTACAGTTATTTCAGTGTATTTGTGAGTGTCTGTCTGTGGAGGGGTGTTTTTACTCTGGTCACTGGCTATTTTTCCCTGATTGGTCGTGAACCTGGTTTTGCAGAAGGCATACCATGTTCATTTTGCTTTGATCTGCAGGATTTTAGCTCAACTGAGAACATGCGGTCATTGTTGAAGGTTTTTGTGTCTTAACAGTTTTTTTTTTCAATACTTACTCTGTTTTCCTTTTATGGATAGTGACAATAAGTTCAGAACTAGTTTTGTTAAGGGGTTCCTAAGTTCTGACTACACTTCCTGGTGCTGAATGTGGTAGTGATTATGGATATGTTTTATTGCTTCAATACCTGGTAGGTTTTCCTACTGGCTCAGTTGCAACAGTGGTCTGTTTCACACAAAGACGTGGCTCCAGTTAAGACATTGTGGTACATGCCTACAAGTCTGCTGAAGGATGCTACAGGTTAGTTTAATTTATTTTGTTTTGAGAAATTATGTAAATTCTCGGCGATACTGAAGTGTATTAACCCACCAGTTAGTTCCTGCATGAATGGGCATGGCTTGTTTGATTGACAAGGTGACGGGTATGGTTTCAGTATGTAAATACACCATGATTGACACAGAATTCATGGACACAACAAACTCCATCCTCATCGAAACTATTACTTTCTCCTTTTTCGGGGGGGGCAAGCCCCCCTGCACCCCCCTTGTGGGGGCACTGTGCCCCCCCACAACCCCTGCTGAACATGTGTTATGCAACGGTGCTGGTACTGCAAACAATTTCAGCCGTTAATAACAGTATCATTTAGAGAAACAATTTTGTGATGTGAACTCTGCCCTAGTGACTGACTGAAATGTCATATACAACAGGCATTTTAGTTTTATGCCCCTAGTAAAACATTTCTTTTTTGGTAGTGAATGTCTACAGTAAGACATTGGGTTGCTTTCAGCACAGATGCTGAATATTAATTACATTACACACATACACCTAAAATCTTACACCTAACCCTACACTAAAGTATACACACACCACTAACTATTCACTTACCTTAACCCAAACCCTAACCCTAAGGCCCGTCACTATCGCACACTCACCTCATGCGTGCCCTAACCCTAACTCACCTACCCCACCCTAACCCTCACGTCCACACAATCGCATACATACCTAACCCATACCCTAACCCTGACTCACCTAACCCGCCCTAACCCTCATGTCCACACAATCGCACACATACCTAACCCACACCCTAGGCCTAACTAACCTAACCCGCACTCAATCGCACACTTACCTGAACCCGACCCGTAACTTTCCACCACAGCGCTGAAAATACCATAGCAACAGAAACGGACAACCAAATTCTTTCCCTAGGAAAGAATTTGGTTTTCTGTTGCTTCGATATTTTCAGCTTTCGCTGAACAGAATTCAATATTTGAGCATTCGAAGTTTTGAAACTTCGATGTTCTAATATAGACCCGTCTGATCGAGCCGAACAGACCCTTTTTCAGCAGAGGCCTGGGGAGAAAAGCTCCACACAGAAAAATTACAGATACATTTAAATATTTAGACATGATCAGTATACAGACAAATTACAACAGACATGTTTTTACAGTAGTATGCAGCACATCAACAGTTACAGTGGAGAGAACAAACAAGAAAATATTAACTTAAAAATAAAGGTAATTAAATAGATTTGTGGTGTACATCTGAAATTTGGAACATAGGTAGAATAATACGTAGTACACAGGTACAGTACATACATTGCACATTAGCCAGTGTTTGTGAGTAAGAGTGAAAACTATTATCAAGTACTCTATGTTTAGTATGTGTACCTTATCCGCTTTCACTATTCTGGGGAGACTGTCATGGTACTGCCAACTTTGCTTGAGATGTTGCCTAATGAGGTTTTTAAAGGCGGCTTTGGACGATGTGTTTTGTATGCTACTGGGGAAAGAGTTCCATTTTTTAGCCACTGAACAACTATATAGTGTGTCCCCAAAGCTATTGTAGCTGTTGGTGACTTCTAGCAGTAGTTTTCTTGATGATTTAAGAGGCCTTTTGGCTGAGTGATGTTGTACTAGTTTTTTGAGGGCAGGACACTTATTGGAGAGGTAATAGATACAATGACAGAGGCAGAGCTGATTGTAGGTTAGGAGGTTGGGCAGTTTAATCTAGTGGAGCTGTCCCAAAGCAGTACAGTGATGATTTCTATATGAGCAATTTGCAGCAAAGCAGGCAATTCTGCTATAACAGGCTTCCATTTTGCTTAGTTCAGTTTTGTTGAGATTAGTCAGAATGGAAAATGCATAGAGTAGGGTGGATAGAAGTTGGGAGCGAGCAATGGCTGCTCTTGTGTTGTTGGTAAGAAACGGTTTGATACAGTAGACTGATCACTAGTTTAGCATGTACTTTTTTAATAGTTAAGTTGAGATGAGTATCAAATTTTAGGTGGGAGTTTATGATTACTCCCAATAGTTTAGCCTGTGCCACTGGAGCAATTAGAGTAGCATTTGTGGAGTAGATAGTGAATTGACTGTTATCAGTGTTTTTGTTAGAACTGGTTATAATTATAAGCTGAGTTTTCTTTGGCAAGTTAGTTTTCAACATCAGAGAATGCTAGTTGACTTGTTTGCAGAAGGGTGGGAATATTTTGTGCAGCACATACTAAGGTAGTATCATCTGCATACTGAATGATAGATGCATGCTTTGTGGAGGTATGGAGGTCATTTGTGAAGACTGTGAATAGTAGTGGTCCTGATAGAACCCTGTCGGACTCCTATATTTATGGGCAGCTTACTTATAAATTGTGTCACATGGACAGATTGTCTTACCACCATAGACACACAGTGACCAAAGTTGAGGTTGCTGTCACCTTGAGTTCCCAAGTCCCTTACTACTGGGTCTACTGTTAGGGAAGTGTTATCAATGTTAATATTTGCATGGATGATAGTCTTTCCAAAAGGTATAATTATGCCTTTTCTTTGCATTGAGGTTTGGGCCATGGTGTTGGCAGCAGTTATTTGTCTGTGTCGGATACTTCTGGAGGATATCTACATCTTTAGGGGATTCAGTGATTGCACACAGCTTGCAGCCATCAGCAGATCTGGTCAGCCAAAGGTTCTCTACATTTGCCTTGACTCCAGTGAAGTATATCCTGAACAGAAGAAGTCCCAGTACCAAGAACTGTGGTACACCACTAGTAACAGGCCTCTTGGTGGAGGTGAATTCCCCCACCCTAACTTCACGTGTCCTTTCCAAGAGCCATTTGGATATCCATTCGGTGACACTGGGATTTATGCCTAAATTTGTGAGGTTGTCTATAATGCCCAAATGAGGTATTATACCTTTGTCAGGTAGTGGTAGGCAGTATGCACTGTTTTGCCCTCATCCATGCTTTAGTGATCTCCTCGAAGAAGGTCACCAGGTTTAGTAGCCATAACCTGTCCTTGAAAAAAGTGAACTAGGATGGGTCCAGTGTTTGAAGATTTTCTATGTCTTTGTTTATAGGTTCATAGGTTCATACTAGGCTATCTGCCCTAGGGCATTTATAAGCCTAGCCAGAATGTGTTTGGCTTTCGCCACCCATTTTAAATTTATTTTGCTATGCCCTTTTTCGAGGTTAGTATACTGTGCCTCTGTCTAACAGTGACACAGAAGTGATACCCGGGGTAAACCTACGATCTCCCATCCACTCATCAAGATTCCTCTTGAAGAGAGTCAATGAGGGACTCTGCCTAACCTGGACTAGGATTTTATTCCAGAGTGAAGGGAGCCTCTGGGTTATGAATCTGTCCTTCCAGCATGTCCTATTTATTTCAGTGCTGAGGTTCAAGTCTCTCGAGCGTAGCTCGATGGGATTTGGATTTTCTGAGGTGCAGCATGTCCATTAATTCCGGGTTGGACATGGCTTTATACATCAGGCACAGATCGCCTCTGAACAGGTGGTATGCCACTGAGTAGAGCTGGAATTTCTTTAACCGGGCAGCATATGGCATCTGTTTGAGCCCTTTGATCCTCTTGGTGAGGTACTTTTGGGGTCTTTCCAGTTGCTGCAGGTGTCTGGTAAGTTACATCTCAAAAGGGGCATTGTACTCAATTATGGGCCTGATGAGGGATGAGTAAAGAGGCATGATGACCTCCCCTGATCTAGATGCGAATCCCTTCATGATGAGGTGGGCTATATAAAATGTTTTTCTAACCACTTTGGCCACGTGGTTGTCAAATGAGAGATTGCTATCAACTTGGGTCCCCAGGTCCCTAATTACTTCTTCTGTACTTAATGGATTACCACCTATGTGGTAATTTGTGGCACTTTGTTTTGCCAAAGGGATGACTATACACTTTTGGCATTTAGCTTGAGGCCATGGCTCTGGCACCAGTTGTCTGTTTCTATGAGGCCCTTTTGGAGGATGCTTGTGTTGGCTGGAGAGTCGATTATGGCACCCAGTTTGCAGTCATCTGCGAACTTGGTCAGCCACAGTCCTTCCGTGTTGGCCTGTACCTCCGAGAAATATATACCGAACAAGAGAGGTCCCAGGACTGAGCCTTGTGGGACACCACTTGTAACTGGTTTGGAGTCTGACATGGCTCCAGCAATTCTAACCATGTGGGTTCTGTCCTTGAGCTAGTTTGCAATCCATCTAGTGACATAGGGGTTTATATTTAAGCTGGTGAGCTTATCTATAATGCCCGAGTGGGGTATTGTATCAAAGGCTTTTGCGAGGTCCAGGTAGGCTGTGTGGACCACCATCCCCTCGTCAATGGCCTTGGTAACTATTTCAGAGAAATCAACCAAGTTTAAGAGGCAGGATCTGCCCTTAACAAAGCCGAACTGGGTAGGATCCAGTGTTTTGTTTATATCTAAATTAGTGAGCTTGTCTATAATGCATGAGTGGGATATACTATCAAAAGACTTCAACAGGTCAAGTTAAGCTGTGTGAACAGTCTTACCTTCATCCAATGCTATGGTGACCCTCTCAAAAATGTCCACCAGATTTAATAGGCATGACTTTCATTTAACAAAGCTGAACTATGATAGGTCCATTGTTTTCAGGTTACCTTCAGCCTCATTCTTTACATGCCTTTACATATGAAACCAGTCAAGATTGTGGATCAGTGATTTCATGAGTCTGTGGGTGGCCAGTCCTTATGTAGGGGTACAGAAGCTGCAGTCATCCACTCCTGTGGCACAAAGCCTATTTGGAGGCTACAATTAAACAGAGATTATAGTGCATCAGACAGGTAATGTTTTGTGCTAGTAAGAAAGCATCCTGTGATACTATCGGGGTCCATGAACGCAATATTCTTGGCTTTGGAGAGTGCATTGAAGACCCGTTTCCTACTGGTGGTTAGGGAGTTATGGTAGCAGCTAATTGTTAAGAGATATATGGGGAGAAAGAGAGTAACGCTGAAGATGAATTTCTTGACTAGTAGATTTGTTATACCTTTTATCTCTGTATAAGTTGCTCCATTTTTCTAACCACTTTGGCAACGTGGGTGTCAAATGAGAGGTCGCTGTCGACTTGGGTCCCTAGGTCGCTGATTACTTTTTCGGTACTCAGTGGGTTGCTGTCTATGTGATAATTTGTGGGTACTTTGTTTTTCCCAAAGAGGATGACTATACATTTTTTGGCATTTAGTTTAAGGCCATGACTCCGGCACCAGTTGTCCATTTCTGTGAAGCCTTTTTGTAGGATGTATGTGTCCGCTGGTGTATCGACTATGGCACCTAGTTTGCAGTCATCTGCAAACTTTGTCAGCCACAACCCTCCCATGTTTGCTTTAACATCTGAGAAATAAATGCCGAACAAGAGGGGTCCCAGTACAGATCCCTGTGGGACACCACTTGTGACTGGCTTTGAGTCAGACATTGCTCCAGCGATTTTAACTTTATGGGTTCTGTCCTTTAGCCAGTTTTCCAGTTGCAGTTTAGTGACATAAGGGTTTACGTTTAAGTTGTTGAGCTTATCTATGATGCCTTAGCGGGGTATTGTGTCGAATGCCTTAGCCAGGTCCAGGTAGGCTGTATGGACTGCTTTGCCCTCATCAATGGATCTAGTGACTGTTTCGAAAAAGTCAACCATGTTCAAAAGGCAGGAACTGCCCTTTACAAAGCTGAACTGGGTGGGGTCAAGTGTCTGTAGGTCCACAATGTCTGTGTTTATGAGTTCCATAATGATTCTTTCCATAGCTTTGCAGACCAGGCTGGTTAAGCTTATGGGACGGTAGTTCCCAGGGTCTGTAGAGGTACCCCCTTTGTGGAGTGGGACCACTGTTGCTGTACGCCAGTGTTCAGGTACATATCCTGTAGTAAGGCTAAGGTTAAATAGCAGTTTTATGTGTGGGTTTAGCTCCTCTTGGAGTTCACCTAGCACGCAACACTGGATACCGTCAGGTCCCATTGATGCTGAGTTTTTAGCTTTGTTGAGGGCGGCTCTCACTTGGGCATCTTAGATGACAGGGAGATTACATTAAGCTAGGATAAGTAATTTCTTCTTTTGGGGGTGAGGGAGGGGAGAAATTTGCACTGAACCTGTCAGCCAGAATGTTGGCAATATCTGTGGGTTCAGTGTATTTTTTGTTGTTGTGAACAAACTCTGAGCATATTTGAGGGTTTCCGCCCAGGTTTCTAACATAGCTGAAGAAGGCTTTGTGGTTATCTTTAGTGTCCTTAGCTATTTTTCTCTCAAAGTTGGCCTAGGAAGTTTTTATGAGAGAACTTATTTTTCTGCTAGTGTTTATCAGAGATGTCTTCCCTTTATGGGATTTTGCTCTGTCGTGCAGTAGCTTCCTTCTTTTGTTATACAATTTGTTAATGGCTGAGGTCCACCGGACAGGACGCTTGCCCTTGGTGGAGAGGGACTTGGATTTATTTGGGATTGCATGATCCATGCATTCTTTCAGATGTCCATAGAAAGCATTTGTGAAGGATTTGGCATTGTGGGACATGGTATCCACTGGCCCAGTGGGCTTAAAGGATGCCGTCTCAGTCTTAAGAAGAGTGAAGTCTGCTTTTGAGAAGTTTTTCACTGTGGTCTTTTGTGCTGGGGGTGGAGGTGGGATATATATATCCATGGTGATTAGTTTGTAGTCGGATCTCACTAGTGAGGGGTATACCTCCGGTGCGGAGCATTTTGTCCCCATGTTTGTGATGATCAGGTCTAGTATATTATCTCCCCTAGTGGTAAAGGTGACTAGTTGTTCCAGTGCATTTGAATTTATGAATTCCAGGAACCTTTGGGCTAGGGTGTTAGGGCTAGAATAATGTACCCAATCTATGTTTGGGTAGTTGAAGTCTCCCAGCATGATGGTGATTTTGTGATACATTCATATCCTCCAATGTCTTCAGGAAGGCTGAGTGCAGTTCCTGAGATTGGGATGGTGGTCTGTAACATGCTACCAGTTGTATAGCAGTTTTGCCTATGGTTAGTTGCACCTATATGGTCTCCGATGCTTCATGTGTTGCTACTAACCTGGAGGTGTGGGTGTCCTTGATGAATATGGACACTCCCCCTCCCTTTGTGGTTTGGCCCAGGTTCTGGGGCCAAAAGGCATGATACGAGGTATAGCCTGGTAGTGCTGGGGTGCTCTCAGGAGCCTTGAACCAGGTTTCAGTTACTGCACAGACGTCGATGTTCTCCATACTGAGGAGTGCATCGAGAGCCTGCATCTTGAGAATTAGACTTCTGGCATTGAGCAGCATTAGCCTTAGTTTTTTTCCATTTTTGTTTTTAGCCTTGCCTAAAAAAAGGCACTATGGGGGTGGCAAGAGCCTTAGCCAATATCCGGAAGCCCAGTGGTGACAGGTGCAAGCCGTCCTTTGTGAAGCAGCGTGGCTTGTCCAACATGTCATCCCAGGCAGACAGATATTGGATCCCCTTAGAATGACACCAGTACTTGAGCCAATTATTGAAGATGATCATCTTGTCTTTGTATTGTGGCATCATTCTTGGTGAGGGCAAGATGCTGCCCAGGGTCAGAGTCATACCAGCCTGGGCTACATAATCAGAGAGCTCCTCTATGTCTCTTTTCATGTAGTCCAGGGAGGTACGTCTCAGGTCATTCACACCAGCATGGACAATGATGGAGTTATATTTGTACTTGCTTTGGAGTGACCTGAGTGCGTGTGTTATGTGGCGGATCCTAGCTCCTGATAGGCAGCTCACAGTCACCCTCTCCTTGTTCAGCCTGGTAAGCGGGACATCAGTGTGTCTGACTATACAATCACGTATTACTCGTGTATCAGGCATGGTGTTTGGCCTTAAGGGCTGTGATTGATTGACACACTGATTTATTGAAGTATGTGTTGCATGTGTTTTTCTTTAAGGTGGTGGGTTTTTGCATGTCTGCTTTGGGAGCCTCTGTTGTTTTGGTAAGTTTTTTATTAGAGCCTCCGAGTATGTCTTTGTGTTTGTATGTGTTTGGTTTGCAGTTGTGGTAGGTCTATGTGGGACTGGGTTTGTTGTGTGTGTGGTTACCATCTCCTCCTCTCTGGTCATGCCAGCCCTGAGTTGAGAGAGTTCAGCCTCCAGTTTGGCTATATAGTTGCATCTCTCACATGTATTTTCTTTTATTGGGCCACTATATCCATTTTTTCTACCATCTATCTTTTGAAGTACTGCCACTTCAGCACCATAATGTTTGCACAATCCCCATTGCAACAGTATTGCCACATTGTTATGCCTATCAGTATAAATTCCTTGTGCCATTAGTATGTCACAACCAGCCATGATGTGTGCAACTGCTTCCTGTTCAGTTTTCCAAAACCTTCATTTGTCTGTTTCTACCACAGGTTCAATGAACTTTGTCAACCAGTGTGTTCATAGACTACTATCTTGGTTCATCTCATGGTTTAAATTCTCATCTCTTCAGCCATTCCTGCATTTGTTATGGATAAACATGAGTTTCTTCTAGAAGTTTTCTATACTTGCAACTACAGTTATGCTTTTTCCACATTTCTTGCCTTCTCATCTGATCCTTCACCTTATATTCTTTATTTTGTTTTGGGGTATATTCAGTTGCTGTCTGATTTTATATACTTCTGTTTTGAGTTCCATTCCTGCTCAATTAAGCAGATATGTCATTGCTAGATTTAGTGTCCTCATCTTTCAAAACTTTCAGTACATTTGGGTCTTGTGAGATCAGTACATATGTGTGAAGTTCCACGATTGCAGATCTGTACATGTAATCAGTTTCAAGGAGGCACATCCCTCCTTGGAATGGTGAATATATAATCTTCGTATACACTGATTTTTATAAATCATTGTTGCGCATGAAGCTTCCTTCGTGTTTTCCGATCTAATCTATCCATCACGTTTTGGGGCCAGTTAATTAATCCAAAATTGTAAGTTAGGACAGGAAGACCATATTGGTTTATAGCTTGGATTTTGTTCTTAGATGTCAACGCTGTTCTCAAGGTTTAATTTAAGTCTTCTAAAGTATTGCTTACTAAGTTTTATTCTCATTTCTTCAAGTTTTACTGTTGATCCTTCATCAATTTCCAAATATTTATACACTCCCTCTGTTAATATCACATTCTTGCCCCAAGCTGATGTTTTGCTGGTGCTCCATTTCTCCCGCTTGAAAGGTTGCTTTTGCACACTGTTAGTTTTTGCCCAGTCTAGATTGCTTGATATTTGCAAAGGTCTGCTGGTAGTAGTCCATAGGCATTAGTCCGTTAATTCCAACACAACAACCCATGTGACATTTTTAAGTGAAGTTATACTTGGTAGTATAGTACATACAGCTAATAAAAATGCATTTTAGCTGATTGCTGTGAGGCGACACCATTAACCGCTGCACCACTGCATCGCCCATTAAATGTAGATGCCCAATGAACACTAACCAAGTCTATTTCCTATGTGATCACATAATCACTCACCATTGCTTCTACTCTTGGTGTGGTTTCTCAATCCAGTCTTTTTTCAGGAGAGATTGTCTTTCTCACGTGTGGCTTTATGCATTTTTTTTACATTGTACTCTATTCCATGACTGTGCCACCCATATATTAGTGTGGGTATCACCTACTCCAATGATACTTCTGTCTGTGAGGGATTCTTTTATTATAGTAAGCTTGAAATCAGCTGAGAAAGTTGGTCAGCCAGAGGCCTTTTAATTTAACTGCAACTTCAGAGAAGTGCATGCCACAAATTAATTGCAAAAGCGTCAGTCCCAGAAGGATTACAGTAGTTATCAACCATTTTGTGGATGTAGACTCCCCTATCCTGATTTCTTCGGTCCTAGCTGTCAGGCAGATGGCATAGGAGGTGTTATGTATGTCTCAAAGCTTGTCTATAATGCTTGTGAGGAGTACAGTGTTCAATGCTTTGACCAGATTGAGGTATGCAGTATGTATCCGACTGTCCATTATCCAATACCTTGGTGACCATCTTGAAGAAATCTGCACCGTTGATTGATAATGACCTGCTGTTGAAATTTCCACCACTGAGATGTTACCCCTGGCAACTCTTTTCATCCCTTAGCATTTCACATTACTTACACTTGTGAGTCAGTAGTTTTACATTTCTGTGTAAGGCGTGCCCTACTGCTGACAACTAAATTTGTCAGTCCGCCATTATTTCTGCACAAAACATGATGGTGGGGTCCAAGGAAAGGGTCATTAGAGTGGGTTGTATTGGTCAATTTCATGCTTTTACACAGAGTTACAGGTATACTGTTGCATCACACTGCTGTCTGTCTTAGGGCCTGGAGCACGGCCCAGTGTACTTATTCCCTAGTTATAGCTTTGTATTCATGTTTGGGAATAATTTCTGAGAGATGTGAGGGTAGATGAAGTGAAATGTAATTTCAGCATCCACAAATGACAAGCCCATTAGCTTTATTTTCTGCATATAACCATTTCTCATTCCATTCACAAACCTGTAATCACCTCCTGGTTTGTTAACTTTGACATTGCTGACAGAGGAGATAAAACCCTTCTAATTACCCTTGGCCTTCTATGCATCTTTCAGCTGCAATGTGATTCTTATACACTGTCTTTGTCCAGAGATTACGTAATTTTGTTTGATGAAAGACTTATTGCCATTCTGGATACTGGATTTATTCATTTGTCATCCAAATTTTATAGAAAATATATTGATGTTGGTGATTCGACAGTGTTGCTGTTTCTTTGCAGTGGGTCTGTTTCTTATTTTTGTTACCGACTGCAACTGCGTTAACTATCTCTGCATATACATCATTCCATCTTCATATTTAAAACTTGTGCATAGGTCGTGTTTTTCCTGAGTATGAGGGTTCATCAGATAATGCCAGTGTGTCAGTTATCACTAGAAAAATTGCCTGGAACTCCACTCACACAGATTCCTGGGTTAGCTGGAGTCACACATTTCAGCATTACTTTGAAGGACACCTTTATGGTCCACCCTCATCAATGAATACATTACAATTACATGGTTTTAAAGTATTACAAAACATTCCTGATGTATGGGTCAAGGGCATGCGCACATATTCTATGTGTGTTGACTAGCTGGCTCATGGCATTTGTACTGACAAAGCACATGAATCTGTGCACCTGCATTTATTTGGCTCATGTCAATTACTTGAAGTGAACCTATACGTACGGCTTTGGGTTAAATTTAGATTGTCTATATTTAATAATTCAATTTCATGATCTGCAACCAGAAGGTCACTGCAGCCATCGGGGACAGTCACTTCTGCAGATCTGTTCTGATGCATATTTACAAATTATGTGATTAAACTCTCTGCTTCCTTGTGCATTCTAGCACTTGGCTTCAGACAAGGTGTCTTCAGCAAGACATGTTTGGATATGCTTTATTTACAGGTCTTGTGTTTTTCGTGTGTAACGCCATCCAAAGAACCTTATAAAGTCATTCATGGCTACTACATCCCTTTACAATAGCAATCGTTAAGACAGTAGTTTGCACCACTGCTGGTTCCAGCCATACCTCCCATCTGTTCAGAGTAATGATGAATATCCATCTTTGTGCCTTATATTTGTGGTCTGCTCATCATAAAATGGATGGTTTTCTGTCACATGACTGGATCATCTGAGCACTGAAGTCATCAGATAATGGCATACAATTTAGTCAGTTCACAACCAGTTCCATCCTCTTCCTCATTATTTACCTTATCACAGTAGTATGAAAGAGGATTAACCTCATATTCCCATTCTTGGTGGTTGTGTTCATGTGTTTTACAGTTTTGTGTCTGATTCGCACATTTATGTCTGACTCTTATCCTTTGGAGCACTTACTGCACCTGCAGTCTTGTTAGGCTCCGACCTATCCACATCTCTTTTTTTTTTACACCGGTTGGTTATACTTGCAGAATCTATACTGACGTGTCAGCAGTCTCCCTTTATCTCTCTGTTATGGGTCAAATACGACTTACAGAAAGTCATCTTTTACAAGTGTTTCTGCAGTTCTGCATTTATTTTGAGTCTGACCTGTCAACTGCAAATTTGATTGCATGCATCTTTGTCAACCACAGGGAAAATACACAGAACTCCAAGGTTTATTTGCAGTATGACTGCTGTTGCTCGCTACCAATATTTCAGGCATCAGAGTCTCATGGAATCTATTAACCATGACTAATGATTGATCAGTATTTCCATAGCAAAACCAATGCCTCACAAACTTCAGACTTTTACATTAATACAGATATCATTTACAAGTCATAGCACAATGCAATTCCCATCCTCAACGAATTTTACTGCCCTGTACATCTTTACTTTGCAGTCATTACTTCTGTGTCAATTATGTGCTCACCCATACAGCATGGTTTGCAATTATCACCAGCCTAGGGAGTTTACTGATGTAGTTAGTTGTATTAATCTTTATTACCACATAACTGAGGTCATCGCATACCTGTTGCAAATCCATCCCTGCGCCTTCTTGGAGAGGTGCTTACTAATACATTACTAAGACTGCAAACATTACAAAATTTCCAGTGAGTTGCTTATAAGGTAATCATTACATGTGGGCAACCCATCACTTTAAGAAAAAAATTTACGGATATGCATTCTACTGCTATGCAAAATATCACAGTAGGAGCAAGTGAAGTCCTTTGCTATCTATGACTGTCACTGACATGGTTCTGTCTCAATGCAACAATGGCACAATAACGACGATTAATTCAGCTCTGTTTATACCTCTATGAATGCATTCATCTGGCGACCAACTAAATTCCTGCTATTGTCTATATTACTATACTCAAACCAACTACATTGCTACTTTTATGTATACATTTTGTATAAATTACTGTAATCACTATGTATAACACTGTTACTACTACTGTACCAGTTATTGCTTAAGTTTATCTGCATCCATGTTCTTGTAGTAGCTTTTCTTCCTGGGCCTGATATGAAAATGGGATTTTCAGCACCAAGCTACTTTCTTGGTGCACAAATCTAACTAATAACTCAATAAGAAAGTATCTGTTTGCATTGCTTATCATTAAATCAAACTGACACAGGGTGCTCACTTGACAGAAGACGGGCTGAATTTTTGCATAGGCTGGTAGGGCGCTCAGGACCAATAGCCTATTAACTTCTGATGATCCAATGACTCCATGCAGATGTCAACAAGAAATTGTGTTCCACTGGTTTGCCTTCTGGGAATAACACATGCTTGCAGAACACCTAGTCAAATGTAGGTATGTGCCACTGTACTCTTTTCAGTAGGTTTGCGTCCGATGTCATGGTTGATATGGCATCTCCTGTGATCTCATCTAGTGTTAATTTACCCACTTTTACTATGCCTTTTAAAGGTTACCAGTATAGCTACCTCTGTGTTTACATATTTTCCTGTGGAATATGTATTTCAGCATCCTATTACAGACTTTATCCGCAGCCACTCATCAGGTTCTCCTACATGTGCATATCACACAGCTCTACTTCTTTTTGTGTGTGAGACCCACCTAATGCACATCCTGGCAGACGCGGGCCCATCAATTCCCTCTGTGAGCTCAAAGCATTCATAGTTTAGTCATACTGATGTTGCCCTCACCGCATGCTGTCTCTTTAACCTCACTCACCTCTCTCTTTTGTTGTCTTTTTTTAAATAATTACACATAGCCATATTCTGACACTGGTTGGAACCAATTCACTGACCTCTATTCCCATACTTACCTGTCTGCATTTTTAGCAGACCTTTTGTTCTGCACAGCCCCTTTTTTGTCTATTACAACTGCATGTAGTACACCTGATGTCTCCACCAGCATCACAAGTATTTTCATATCTTTCATGTTTCTCTCCATTGGGTGTGATTGCCAAGAAAGAAATCTCTGAAGCTGCTCAGGCCCATCAGACACCTTTTCCAGGTGTTAATTGCTATAATACCTGTGCTATTGTTTGTACCTTCACAGCAGGCTACCTCGTTTATCCAAATCTGACTTTCTATCCTCTTGTCTTCATGTAAATAATAATCACTTCTGCATAGTCAACTGGTAATTGTGCCCATTTCAGTAAAAAGTTTTCATTAAACACTCAGTTTTACATCTTGTAAAGGTCTATTGTTATCTTTAGCCTATCCACTGTGTATTGCCACTTCATGTAGCAGACATCATGTATTCTGTCTGGCACCCCTCACAAGGTACTTTTTTCAATTCTGCTATGTTTTTATCATTATCCAGTATTAAACATATCATCCCGTACTTTGTAGTCTGTTGACTCTCTTGCCCTTTTGTACCACTTGTATTTCTTGCTACAGACCACTAGGAATCATACGTATGCTTATTTACATATATAAACTGATATTGTCATAATTCTTATCTATATAATACAATTATATACATAAACAGCAGACATGTCTATAGGATGCTGAAAATCAGTCTTGCCCACTGTTAGTTGCACATGGATGGTATCCAATATTTCGTGCAATGCCACTAACCTGGAGGTGTGGATATCCTTGATAAATATGGATACTCCCCCTCCTTTTGTGGTTCAGTCCGGGTTTTGGGGCCGAAAAGCATGATATGAAGTATAGCCTGGTAGTGCTGGGGTGCTCTCTGGAGCCTTGAACCAGGTTTCTGTCACTTTGCAGATATCAATGTTCTCCATACTGAGGAGAGCTTGAGTGTGTGCATCTTGAGGTTAAGACTTCTGGCATTTAGCAGCATTACCCTTAGTTTATTGTTCCTTGTGCTGTCTATGGGGCTGGGTTTGACTTTTGAGCCTTGCCTAAAAAAGGCACTATGGGGGTGGCAAGAGCCTTTGCCAATATCCGAAAGCCCAGTGGTGACAGGTGCAAGCCGTCCCTAGCGAAGCAACGTGGCTTGTCGTGCATGTCATCCCAGGCTGACAGACACTGCATCTCCTTTGAATGACACCAAAATTTTAGCCAATTGTTAAAATCGATCATTTTGTCTTTGTACTGTGGCATCATTCTAGGTGAGGGTAAGATGCTGCTCAAGGTCAGGGTCATACCAGCCTGGGCTACATGATCAGAGAGTTCCTCTATGTCTCTTTTCATGTAGTCCAGGGAGGTACGTCTCAGGTCATTCACACCAGCATGTACAATGACTGAGTCATATTTGTATTTGCTTTGGAGTGACCTGAGTGCTTGCGTTATGTGTCGGATCCTAGCACCTGACAGGCAGCTCACCGTGACTTTCTCTTTATTCAGCCTGGTGAGCGGGACGTCAGTGTGTCTGACAATAGAGTCACCTATAACAAGAGTATCAGGTGTGTTATTCAGCCTTAAGGGCTGTGGCTGGTTGGCACACTGACTTGGGTACCTCATATGACTACCTCCGGTGCCTGGAGACATCACCATGTTGGCGGATGCACTGCACAGCACCATCCCTTCCACAGTGACCATGATGTTGACCACAGCCTAGGTATTCATTTATGGGTACAGGGATGTTCACCTAGCGGTGACACTGCTGGTATCATCCATCGGACCATACACATATGTCACACACCTCACCCACACAGCCCATTCTGTATGTTGTTCACAACACTGACACAGCTATACTGCTAGGTCAGGTCCATTCCCAGCCGTACATACACAGATGCATGACATTTGTCTGTGTAGTATGGGCTACAATGACGGTGGGGTGCAACACAAACCCTGTTCGACTGTAGCTGGTGCTGATGTTCTGTGTACATGTCAACACATTAATGCTGTTCTACTGTAGCCGGCACTGATGTGCTGTGCACATGTCACTCTTGCACCTTTTGTTGTTGTGTGTCTGTCAGCAGGCCACTGGTGGAACATGCAAAGGTATTTGTAATCAAATATCCATGCTGTCCTGTACAGCTGTACTGCTAACATCTACAGTGCTAATGTGTCATGGACATGCACACCATATCCAGCAAGGTGATAGTGCAGTGTCACCCTGAATGACTCATCACCTCTTGTGGGTTGCTATTATCCAACACCCTATCTGTATTGTATGGTCAAGCTATGCACTTGTGCAGGACATGTGAGCATGTCATGCGCTACTGATTACCATTGCGCCCATTGCACAACATGTCCCACAGGTACACTGGCAGTCCTACACTTCCCAGCTTGCTGAAGGTACGACAGGTGTTGTACACACGTAACACACATATCCTGTGGGACATGGTCGTATGTACAGGCATGTCCAACTGTCACATACCGGTGCTACTCCTATATGACGGATATGTCGTACATGTGGCAACAGAGCAACTGTGTCATGTACACATTCAATGCTCACCTCCCAACATACAGCACTACAGCCTGTGGGGGATGCGCTTCTGCAGCCGTGCTGGGCCCATAACTGTCAGTTGTACATCATTACGTGCAACGTACCTCGTTTGGTGTTCTAACAGGTGCATGTTCATCAAGGTTCCACATTGGAAGGGTCTGTCACACATTCATTGTTGTAAATGGTTTACATGCCAGCCATGGCTTAATAGATGGGAATCATAGTAATTCATTGGAATATCATATTTAAACATTAGAGCAGCGTATTTCAGCCATCATATGCCCTTCCTAGTTGACGCTGTTAGTCAGCCAGTTGTAGGTGTTCCACGTTTTGCACATTAGTCACACGGTATGAGGGCTACTGTTACTCATTTTGGGGACAGGGGGCTGACAGCTGTGGCTGGGGGTAATGCTGTCGACAACCATGACTGCACCTGACAGTCATTTGTGGGTGTGCAACATTCACATCACACACCTCCCATCACGTAGTCCCACATCATCTACAACACTGGCCACTCCTGCAAGAACAACGTATGCAATACGTCTCTATACCCACTGTAGGCACCATTGGTGGCCCCCATCATGGCAGACAACATCACCAGCGTATAGCCCACAGACTCATGGGTTACAACATTCACAACACGCCAGTCACAGATGACTCTGTTGGGAGTCACAATGCAGTTCCACACATCAGGCTACACAAGGCATTAGTCGCTTAGATGTTGCAGTCGGGTGACCACCTCTGCAACTCGACCTACGCACCCATGCCACACATCACCAGGTATGATATATCTCTCATAAACCATGTTATTGTGACTGCCCTGTGATGCCACTACACAGACCACGTGTGCAGGGACATGCAATGGGTCACATGTGTTATAGCCCTGAGGGTGTGTGCCTAGCCATGGTGGGCATTCTGCATTGGTCTGGACACAAGAACACTGTACATTGACCTACTGTGTCATTGCAACAGTTGCCTATGCTCCTATTGTCATTCTACAGGCATGTGGTATTTGACCGCTATGACTGTCCAGGTCAAACACAATGCTGTGGCACACATGACTTGCACCTGTCAGCCCAGGGAGTACAGCTCACATGTACATCTTCAGATGCTATACTGCCTGTCTTGCAGTTTCACATAACTGTCACTGGCAGGGCGGTAACTGGCAAGCATGACATGGGGTCATGTGGAACAATGCTTGCATCTTCCACTGTGATGCACGCAGGCAAGGCACACCTACTATTGCACCACTCAAACATCTCTGCAGTGACTGGGACCTGACTCTAGGCTCTGCAGAGCAAGCACACCTGCAATGACAGGTTGTAGATGGACCATACCTTTCAGGCACATACCTGGACCGGAACACCCACAGATGAGGGGTTCACACATCACACAATGTTTTGCACACATCCTGGATAGTTGCTTAGCACAATGCATCAGAGGTGCTCCATGTGCAGCTAACTGTGTTTGGGACCGCTATACACATTGTAACAAGCGACAGAGTCGACATCATACACCACGGGTTACATACCTACTGTGTTGGTATAGTGGACAGTGGGCCGCAGACAGCTACTACTGATGTGTGACTGACACTAACCCACACTTCCCTGGGATAGACACCCATGTACCAACAAATGCTTGAGTCATACCCTCCACTCAGCTGGATAAAACAATACACAACACCTCTGATACCTACAGACCTTTATCTTGTACAACTACAGGTAGATAACTGTTTCTGCAGGGTATCTGTAGATGATTTGGCAATATGGGGTCAAACTGTGAAAAGTGGTAGTGTGTACTGTAGGTGATTGTGTCTGTGCTGCTTCTGCTACATCGTACTGGTGTTAGCAGAGATAGTCAGATATGTGTAGTCTTATACACTGTGATGTTTTATGTCCTCAAGTACTGTCAGGTGGACATTCTTGCTCACAGTGATGCCCTGGGGAACAAGGGTAAATGCAGCTGTGTCTGGTATTGTGGGCAAATACCTAGATATTCATGGAAAGTTATATATTCTGGAGGGGGAGCTGCAGACACTTGCTGCCATGTCTGTGTATGCAGTTTAGATACTTGACACAGTGCTGGCAGAGGATCCCATACCTGTACATCCATCATCAACATGATACTGTGGCCTTATCTTGCTGTGGCAATACCACATAGCTGTACAGATTAACACAGGTTACCCAAAGGCAGGAGTCATAAGTCACGACATTACCCCTATTGTGGTGTAATGGCAGGTTTGGAGCCACCCATTTAGGTGTTTGCAGCCAGGGTTAATATGTGCATACAGCTGTGTGTGGGACCTGCCACATTCCATGCTACCCATGCTCCCACACCCCCTCTATTATTCTATCCTCTTCAATACATTATGCATACATTCTGTGATACTTTCCCTAAGGTTATCACATCATCACAGCTATATTTAGGTGTTGGTCCACAGTACATGGAGTGGACATGTTAATGTGATTTGTCCACATGGCCTTGCATATGGCTTATGTGTAGTGTGTTATGTTGTTCTTTGGGTGTCCATGACATAACATGCATTGGCAGTACGTGCGAGGCAGAGGCCTTCTGACAGGGGCCTGTAGGCCATTTGGTGGTGATGCAGGCCAGCTGTAGCAAGCCGTTGCATTCTGTCAGTCTTACAGTCCCAGACTGCCATACAGTATATTCCCCTTGAGTGACAGAGATGGTGTGTTACGTGTTCATGTCAATACTTGCTTTCAGTATTGATCAGGTGGTGTGGATGCTGGCAGGGTGATACCTACAGCTTGGGACACACCTGGGTGGGACACCTGCACTGCATGCTACCTTCTTTCACTATTGCCATACACAGGTGGGGGTCATATGCGCATTGCCAACATGCAGGTATACACTCAGAGAGGTACCTGTGGTTGGTGTTTGGGTGAGCTGGATGCATGTGTGCTATGTACACTACTTGCATCTGACTCACAGATATGAATAGGGCATTCCAGTTATGGTGGCATGTGGAGGCACATCTGCTGTTCCCCACTACATCAGTCCTATCACCTTTGTGATCTACAAGTGTTTGGCCAGAAGACACTGCTATTCCCTACTACAGGGCCAGATAATGTGATGCATACCTGTATGTACAATTCCAAGGGTGTGTCCATTTTACAGTTACAAATTATATACATTATGTCTGGGGTACATTTCCCTGTGTACTGCTTGTATATCTAGGCCAACAGCCATGCCATGTCCATTTTTGAGATGGTGACACATACTACCACCATACATTTACAATGGCTTACTCATAGCATGTGTTATACTGGTGGGGATTGTCTGGTGCACTGTAGTTGTGAGGACATGGCCCTGTCATTGCCAGTAGTGGGGAATGGCCACCAGGTAAAACCTCAACATGCATACATAGTGACCACTGTCACACAATATGAAACACACACCAACCTAACATACACATACCTGCATATTGTACAACTGCTACAATCTAAACTGCTACCTTGGCCACCTCTGGACATCTGTGCTCCACTGGTGTTATACCTACACATACATGGTACTGCATTTCTACCTAGGATTGGGGTCTCACCTGACTGTTACTACATTTCTACATAGGAGTGGGGGCACACCAAATTGTTGCAAATACATGTGTACATCGCATTGGAGGGCACACCAGACCATTTCTACTTTTCTGCATAAGATTGTGGTCGGGGGGGCTCTTGACTGTTACTACATGTCTTCATAGGTATTGGGGGCACACCCAACTGTTTCTACAGTGCTACAAGGATTGTGGGGGCACTCCTGACTGTTACTACATTTCAGTAGGATTGGGGGGGCACATGACTGTTTCTACATTGCTACACAGCAGAGGGGGGAACATCTGACTGTTACTACATTTCGAGATATGATTGGGGGAGCACACATGTTACTACATGTCTACATAGGTATGGGGGCACACCTGTTTCTACATTACTACACAGGATTGTGGGACTATTAATACATGTCTACATAGTATTTGGGGGGCACACCT
This sequence comes from Protopterus annectens, assembly GCF_019279795.1. Lineage (NCBI taxonomy): Eukaryota > Metazoa > Chordata > Ceratodontiformes > Protopteridae > Protopterus > Protopterus annectens. Next base: position 1,995,238,644 of record NC_056739.1, read on the forward strand.
GACTGTTACTAGATCTCTACATAGGATATGGGGGGGCACACCAAAATCTTTGTATATTGCTACAAGTGAGTGGGGTGTGGCACACATGACTGTTACTACATTTCTACGTAGGATTGGGGGGCACACCTTAATGTTACCACATGTATACATAGGATTGGGTGAGGCACACGTGTTTCTACAGTGCTGGATGTGAGTGGGGGGGGGTTCACAGCTGACTGTTAATACATTTTTGCATAGGATTGGGGGGCACACCTGACTATTACTACATGTCTGCATAGGATGGTGTGGGCGTACATGACTGTTACTACATGTCTACATAGGATATGGGTGGGGCACACCTGACTGTTTCTACATCAACACAGGATTGGGGAGGGCACAAATGACACTTGTACATATTTGGTGTGACTCTACTGGTATGTACGTTACTCTTTTTCATTCTGTTTTCTAACCTATCATGCTGACTAGAAGCATATTAGTGTACTACAGGTCTTAGGTTTGATTGACTTACATATTATTTTCTAACTTCCTATCCTTCAGAATTAATATCCAACTACCTGACCTGATGTAGTCTGTCTGTGTAGGCCGGGGGGGAGGTTACCCATAAGCATCATTAAGAGGCATTAGCACAGCCGTTGATTGTGTTTATTTACACATGTCCTGCTGGCTGAGAATGTTGTTGGGTATGTGAACCTCCCTGACTGGCATGAGTGTGTCATATGGACACAGATGTGGACCAGCACATTTCCTGCAGTGGGTTTTGTCATCATGTGTAGAACTGGCTACTATGGTGACAACAGTATTTGTTACAGATCTCATGCTGCCACTATAGGTGTCTAATATCTGCTGGCATGCCATTCAGTCACCAGATTCCCTTCATGCTCACATCAATACCATAGATACAGGTAACAACACATACTACTCCATTTGGCAATTGGTAAAGTGAGTGACTTACCTTGTGGGTGTCCCAGTTTTGAGGATGATGGTGGTTGAGGGCTGCCTATGTCGGATGCACATAGTACACTCCCTAAACGTGGTTGGGCACAGGTAGTGTCATGTTTGGCATCCGTTTACTGTATCTGTACGTCAGAGAAAAGTGTCATTCCCTGGGTGCCTCATGTGTGAGTGTATGTGCTATCGGTTGCCTCTTTGCCAAATACCAGGGTATAGCGAGCACACCTCATTCTTCCTACTGGGGCAGGCTCATGTTGTTCCTCCTCCAAGTCACTCTGTGGCTGTGCAGGCCTTGGCAATGGTGGGGGGCTGTGTGACCCTGCCCCGTGCTGTTTCTGCTGAAGCTGTTTCCACAGGATAATATTGTGTAGCATGACAATTTGAGTACATGTAGCTGGTGATTACTACAAGACTCCACCGGATGTATACAGGCAATGGAACCATGACTTGAGCATCGCAAACACACGCTCTATTATAATTATGGTCAGTGTGTGCCTCATTATGGAGTTCTTGCATGGGTGTGAGTGCATTTCTGATGGGTGTCATCAGCCACGGATCGAGTGCATAACCAACATCCCCCACTAGGTGACCGTAAGAGATGTCCCCTTTGGAAAATCCCTGGTACAGCTGCATCAGATGCAAGATGTGGGAATCGTGATAGCTTCCAGAGCAGCCAGCACACACATTTATTATTATGCCCTGGGTATCGCACACAACCTGGCAGTTGATGGAGGTGAAGCCCTTGTGCTTGATGTAGACCCTACCGCACTCACTGGTTGGTGCTTTGATGCATATGTGCTTGCAGTGTATAGCAACCACTACCTCAGGGTATTCTGCTATTTGTTGGAAGAGATGTATATTGCTGGCCAACACCTCATGGGTGTTGGGCAAATATACATGCTCACCAGCATGTGCTGACATGGCATCAGTGAACTGGTGGAGTACGCTGGATGTTGATGCCTGTCAGATGCACATTATATCCCCAGTTGTCCTTTGGAAGGTTCCTGTAGCTAGCATTCTTAGGCCTACACATACCTTGGTATCCACTGGGATGGGTTCCCCTCTGTTAGTTGTGTGTGTGAGGCATGGCCGGCACAGCTCAACACTTTGCTGTATGAGGTCCCTGTCCACCCTATAACGCTCCACTATCTCCAGCTCATGTAGACACTGGTAGGTTACCTTGGGTCTGTAGAGTCTTATCCATCTCCTCACTGTGGGCTGGTCAACATCATTGTGATCCTCACCACCCTCAGCCTCTTCCAGTTGTAGTTGTATGATAGCTATTGTAGCCCCTATCATTTTGTTGTTTTTGTTTTTTAAAATTCCCCCGCTTGTATACACCGATGGTGTTCGAGTATGTGGTAAAACCAGAGGAAAAGGCGTTTGCCTAGTTTACAGTAGTGTTGTGGGCTGGGCTGCTGCCTGTGTGATTGGCTGATTATGATACATTTCACCTGCCAGCTATGCTAGTTCTCCTGATTACCTTCCGACTGCAGTTTTCATTTGCATTGCCTTCATGTGTAAGACTGGGGGTGCACCGTGTAAACACAGTGCTCAGATATGCACAGAGCTGCTATTTGCTGGTTTACTTTTTATTTTCACCTTTAAACCCAGTGTGTGTTGTGGATACCCGCTTAGGCAATGTAAAGAGTGCTTGGCAACCTGAGATGATGAACCTATGATGGTGTTACAGACATACTGCACCAGCAGTGTTTATGCACATGCTCATGTGTCATGCACAACATGTTGACCAGTGTGGAAATCTACACACTGCACCACAATAGTCTTTTGGCTGGTATGCACTTAGGGTGCACTTAAACAATACACTGTGCCTTGCACTTGTTAATCCGGCACCCTATGTAATTCACATGACTTTCCTCTGCTTTTGGTTCATGCAGCTTGAATGTTGCATGCTTATAATGTAACATTTTTTTTGGTATCATTCAGAACTATTCATTCTACATCATGACTAATACTTCATGTAGTACTCTAGAAAGGACATATCGAATAATCATAGCTCGCAAATTACCATTGTTCATAGGTTCATAGGTGTTTACTACAGTAACGACCACAAGTGCCTTTTAAAGCTTAGCCATGCATCCCAAATCTCTGACAAGTTCTGTTAACCTTGATAAGTGTAAGCATGGTCCAGGTAGATGAACCATTTACAGGTTACCTGTGTCCATTAGAGACATAAGTGCCAAACGAGGGATGAATTTGTGGTTTCCCATGCAATTGTCTCACACTCTGTAAATCTTGTAAACAGCGTTTCACTTGTACTGTGTGAATTTTTAAAAATTTGTCTGCACAATATTTTTACACTATGGGCAGTAGTGCTCACACTTTGTATTATTTGATATCTACTGTTAATTTTATTAGACTGCTATCTTTACTGTAATGTGTTTCATGGAGCTTTCCCCCCCGGGCCTACACTTAAAATGGGTTCTGTGGGGACAATCAACTTCAACGGTAATCTAACTGGAAATAAAGAAATAAATAAATTTTATAAGTTGCTCATGAATTGGGTTAAGGAAGAACTGTGCTTCACATGGATGTGGAGCCTGATCCATAGATGGAATAGTGTCTGGGATACATACCTATCTCTGCAGCAGGTACTATTTAGATCACAGGCAAGCTTTAAGTGTTTCGAACATGCAATTCTGGTACTGCGTATTTTGTCGATATGCAGGAGATTCATCAGAGTGGGGTCTGACAATGCCCTGTAGGCCAGACATAGATCTCCCCTATAAAAGCCTGTATGTGACATAATACAGCGCAAGGGCCTTGTATTCCAGAAGGTCCAGAGTGATGACCCATATTTTTGAGGTATTCATCATAAATGTGCTCTGCATGTAAATCCAAGAGGACAGAAGATGCTAAATAATTACATAGATTGTGTTTTCATGCTAGTTGCTTCGGACAACCATTTCTATTCATAAGGGCAGTATTGAAAAACTGCCCTTATTTTGGGGGAGTGGTTACACCTAAAGTGTAAGGCTTATGTAGATTTCTGAAACTACTAGGCTGAGAGGTATCACCATAACTGGGCCTTTAGAGAATTACTAAAACCAGTAGAACCCACCACAGCAACAAGCTGAAAGGGACATATATGTGTGCCTTGTAATTCTGTACTGTGATGACTAAAAAGTCTGTGACATTCCGGTTGTGTTACCTTCCTTACGCCATTGCAACAGTAAGACTAATCGTTCTCAAATGAATAATATGTACATAGGAATTAACTGGTCTGTTTAACATCTAAGTAAAAATAGGCAAAAAATATGCAACTGAGCAGTCACTTCAGGAATGATTCGGCAACCAAATAAATTGACATATGCAGTATGACCAGGGTGCTAGTCTGGACATGTATGGAAAAAGAACCTCAATGAGCAGTTAGAACTGTAAGTGAACATCATTCCGGACTGGATTATAAAATGAAACCAGTATATTTATTACTTTTAGCACAAAACACATACAGCAAGGGTATTCTGTAATTTATCTAGTTACTTATGTATGTATGTGTTTATGCATGTATTTGCCATTTGTTGACTCTGAAAGTATGACTGGGTGGAATCCCATATACAGGGGATGCACAGGGAGAAAAGGTTCAGAGTCAGTTTGAATCGTTTTCATATACAAGGAAGTAAATAGAATAATGGCTAGTACATACATTGTACATATACTACATGAAACATAGTAGCATATTAATTACAGAGATTAGACATTACTAAGGAGACCATATACATGAGACTACAGATCTTAACCAAAATATGATTCAGATCACTCTGATTCTGCTCGAGAGTTACTTAATTTTTTTGTGTATTCACATGTACTTAGTACACATATCTTATAGTGCAGAGTTGAGAGGATGGGATTTTTAGGAGAGGGAAAGTGAGGTAGAAATGTTATGTCTTTATTAATAAAGTGAGGAGCATGGATAGGGAAGAAGCAAAAAGAAGAAAAAAAAGTTAAGGTCTGTATAGTGATAACAGCACTGTGAGGTATAGGTAAAAGAGGCAAGAAATGTTCAATTTTGTAAAATAGTGCAGCAAGACAGTATCAGAGAATTGTGGCACCTATGTTATTATATTTAAAAAAATAAGGATTCATTTGATTAACCTGGTGAAGGACATGAGCAAAGCCATGCATTTTTCCATAGCTGCTGAAAGTAATGAAGAAGATACAGAGCAGTGTGTGCATGCCAAATGAAAGTATAAACATTATACAATGAAAAAACAACAGTAAGCCTTATAAGCACTACTTCTCTACATTTCAAAGAGAAGTTCCCCTGTCAGTATGGGCTGTAAATAAAAGCAGCACACACAGGAAACTGTTAGGCTTTCTGGAAGTGAGATGTACCCATCCCCCAGGGTACTGAAACCTGAGCTCAAAGAGTCAGAGCAGCTTGAATGTAAATATTAGGATCACATGACCTGACAGCTAAACCAAAACAAAGACAGTAGCAGAAAATCTTGACACTCTCCCTTTAAGCAGAGCCCTTCCCTGGCCTTCTTCAAATGCAGTTTGGATCAATGGTTGGGGGTAGTAAATTTACCCCTGGGATAGTGCCTATGTACCTTATGGACGGGGCAATCTGTAGGATATTCAATGCACAGGCACAAATCCATGCCATTATCTTGCCCCTATGAGCCATATATTTGGTAAAATTGGGTTATTTTGGGACATATGTTGGGTAAAATTGGGTTATACTAGCTAGTCTTGTAAGGGCCCTTAAGCTGTTATCCTAGTAATCTCCTGTGAACCCATGAACCTATGTAAGATGAGACTGTATGCATTTTTCTAAATATTTTGATAATGGGGATAGAATGGCAGTGGGCCTGTAGTTAGACAATTTGGTAGAGTTTCCACCTTTACGTAGTAGTAGAATGTAACATTTTTTCCAAAGGAGATAGCTATTCAGTAACAGAGCAATTAATGAGTGTGGATACTGGGTAGGCTATTGCTTCGAAAGCTATTTTCAGATATTCTGCAGTTAGGCTGTTTGTGACAAGGGTTGTAGGTTTTAGTTCAAAATGTTTTTTAATGGTGAAAGCAAACACGGGTTTTAGAGAGAAAGAGAAGAGAGAGATTTTGAGTTCTGGTTTGTCCTAGTATTAAATTGAGTGGTGGAAGGAGTTTGGTTATTAATTAAGGATGAGACAGACAGGCTGAAGTGGAAGTTAAAAAGATTAGCAGTGCTGTCAGTCTTACTGGGATTATTTATTGTTGGTGCCAGTTAAGTGATGTGTTCAGGTGTAAGTAGTTTATGCAGGACCTGACAACTTTTGTTTTTTTTTTTTTTAACTGCCTAGATGAGGTATTTTGCAGGATTTCTAACCTGCCTAAATGTTTGAAAGTTGGTTTGGGTTTTATTTGTGATCCAGTGTTTTCAGGCTAAGTCCCTCTGATTCATGAGTGATTTAGTGTTTCTAGATAACTGGGGGCTGTATTGGCCTTTACTTGGTTCTGACTGAGAGGGGCAAATTCATTCAGGATCAGTAGGAAGGTTTTATTGAATTCATCTACAGCTTCATCTAGTGGGATGTATTTCAGGTGGTTCTGATTATATAGTTTTAGTTGAGAGATACAAGTGTCTTCTTGAAAGTGGGAGAAGTTGTGTATTTTATTATTATGGTGTTTTTGGGGCTGGCTTGTTGTGCCCTAATCATGATGGCAGGAAGGTGGTCACTTAGGGCATTACATAGAGTTACATTACATAGGAAATGTTATTTGGGGAAGAGGCGAGGATCCAGTTTATGGTTGCCCCCTTGACAGTGTTGTTAAAGTAGTGGGTAGGAGAGTTAATTATTTGGGTGAGGCCATAGAGGTTAATGGCATTGAAAGTGGAGTCTAGGTTAATAGAGAGCCTGTCTATATTGAGGTCTCCCAAGATTATTTTCTCTTGAACTTTTCCAAGATGGCTGCACATTGTTCAACAGCTTAACTTCAGTTCTGCCACTCTGAAAAATAAACTGAGAGACAAGGACCAGGAACTCTAATACTTTTAGTAAATTCAGTTACTAGCTATTAAGTACACTGTCTGGATTCCCACAAAGAATAACTAAGACAGCCTTAAAGCAAATCAGCTAGAAAAGGTGAAGAGAAAACATTGGCTGGGAAGAATCCTGCAGCTCTTCAGCAAAAAGCAGTTCAAGCTCCAGCTTCGGAGCAAGACATGACTTCCAGTAATCTAGAGGAAAAACTAAGTCAAATGTGCTCTGATCCAATTAAAATAAACAAAACATTGAAGGAGTATGTCAACTCAAATAATAAAAGTTTGGAAAAAATGGAAGAAGTTTCAAACAGATATTCACATGTTCTGATAAAACTGCCAAAATCAGAGAGGTCAAAGTGAAAAAAGGCTGGCTGAGTATGAGACTGCTCAAGAAGAAATGTTTCAAAAAATTATAGAATTATATGACAGACCACATAAGGAAAATCTGAGATTTCCTACTGTAACAGAGAAACTAGAATGAACAGATTGTTTTACTTTTATACAAGCACAAATAAGCAATTGAACTGGTACTCCACAGCAGGAACTGTTAATTGAAGTGACACACTGTGTGTATGCTTCAAAACTGGCCTCAAGAAAGCAACCAGGACCTGTATTAGTAATAATGCAAACCTACCAGCAGAAATATGATCCTGACAAAACTACAGCAAAAGGGCAAAGTGTTAAAAGTTGGAGATAGTAGAGTGTTTGTGGAAAATGATTACTCACTGTACTTCATGCAGAAGAGATACAGATTTATTCCAACAATCAGGGAATGTCAAAAGGCAGGTGTGGGATTCAAGCTGCTGCATCAAGCTGCTTTCAGAATATATTTTTTCCTGGAGGAACAAAGTAATTTTTGATGTAGAACAGGATAAGGAGGAAATGCAAATGTTTGTCCAACAAAAAGTGAGTGATTAAGCTGAAGGGACTGTGCTTCTCATTCTTCGGATAATAAAGCACAGGGTGAGTCTTTGCTTGTGAAACCTTTTCTATTGAGAAAACCTCAGGAGTTGACCAGAAGAATGAGGAGAACCTTGGAATTGAGCCAGAGTCTGGAGTTGGGAGATGAAGATGAACAGGAAGAAGATCACCAAAATGGAAATTAGTGAATAAATTTAAAACTGCAGTGCATCAATTGTATTTGTGAAATACAGCTATATAAGAAAAAGTGGAAAGAGTGGACTTTTGTTGACTTTGTTAAATTTGTGCAGTTGTCTCACTTATCTAATTAATGTTTGAAGAACACTGAGGGAGAGGAACAGAGAGGATAAAGGTAACTGTAAGTAAAACAATTTCTGTTCTTAACAATATTATTATGAAACTATTCATGATATAAATTGCAAGTTTTATAGTAAACCATTTTTAGTTGTTCTTGTATGTAATAAAGATACTAAAGTAAATGGATGCTTTTTTCCTTTCTTTCTTTCTTTCTTTTTTAGCATTAAGAAATATAGGCATTATAATGCAAAAAGATAAAAAAGGCTGGCATGTTTAAGTTAATAAGCTGTAATTAGGTTGTTGAGGTGGGGAACGGGGTGCAAAAATAACAGATCATAATATACGTAGAGTCTATATGTTTTCTCCTACTTTTGCATAGGTGAATGTCTGGATCTAATAACATGTTTTAAGTGGAAACAAGTAAATAAGACTCTGAATATAATGAAAGTTTTCCTTTAGCAATAAATGCTTCAGCTTGTCTTTAGACGTCTGCAGCTGAGGACTACATTTTTCTTTTACATTGCTATGGAAACAAGCTAATTATAGCGCAATAAAAAAATCCAAAGCACTTTCTCCAAGGCTAAACGTTAATGTTTTCTGATAGCATGCTAATTGTTTTCATGTCTAGGAGGGGAATAAATATAAAAAGAGCAGACACCAATTATAAGTAGAAGCACAGGCAATAACATACATCTTACCATGGATAACCTCAATATTAGGTTAGTTAATGCCTGTGTTTGCAGCTATCTATTTGTGGCAATTGTTCCCTTTAGGAGGGTTAAAGTTCATATTTTGACAATGTACATCATTTTGTGTGTTTGTACTAAGTTAACAGGTTATGGGGTATTCTGATGGGGTGATTTTTTTTGCTTGTTTGAGGGTTTTAGTAAAATAAAAAGTCTTATAAAATGTGATACCAGTTCCAATTCGGATGATAAGAAAAAACAATATAAAGGATCAGCCTGCCAAATATTAGTGGGTGCATATATCACAAAAGCTGGAAATAGACATTTAAAAAAGCTGTCATATATAACAAGTCAGAATAATGACTTATCAGAATAATAACACTTTCCATATTATCTTGGAATGTGAATGGTCTGGCAGGTATAGAGAAAAAATAAAGAATAGATATTCTTACTATTAATTGTATTAAGAAATGCAGAGTACACATAGCAATGCTACATGAGACACATTTAGAAAGAAGTGAGCATGTGAATTTGATAAAGAAAGGATTTCAGGATGGATATTCACAGAATATAAGGGACAAAGAAAAAGAAGAATACTTAAATTAATTTCTAGAGAAGCTTCAACAGTGATAGAAGAGGGAAAAAGATAATAATGGCAGATTTTTGGTAATAAGGGGCTATTGGCTAGGGATGAGGATTAGCCTAGTATGTATTTATACTCCACCTGAAAAAGCTATTATGGAGCTTAAAAAAATGGGAGAAATAATCAGCTTTCAATAGAGAATATTGCTTATAGGTGGGGACTGGAATTTGGCTTACAGCAATGAGGATGCATCTGGGCGGAGGCCTAGAAGGGAAATATAATACAATATGGTAGATTTCTGAAGAAATTTATGAAAGTATTTGGTATGAAAGATGTAAATTCAGTAGTGGGAACTTGGTGAGAATTTACGTATTATTCCCTAATGTACAATAGCTGGGCTAGACTAGACAGAAATTATATTTCACAGGAACATGTGCATTTATTTGAGAACTTTGACACGCATCCATTAACTATTTCAGATCATGCACAAATTACTAAGATACAAATGCAGGGTAATGAAGTAAAGATAAGATGCTAGCGCTTTCCCACCTTCCTCTTTAAAAGAGAGGAATTGAAGGAATGGCTAGTGGAAATTATTCAGGAGTTATTAATGGAATATAGAAAGTACTCCAGAAATAATAGCTAGTGAGTGTTCTAAGTGAAAGTTGAGTTTAAAAATAGGGTAGAAATATCGCTAGGAATTAACAAGTATAAGGGGAATCTCACTGCATAGTGCTAAAGAGAAAATAAAGGAGTACCTGGATTATATGCCCGAAGTTAGAAGAAAATGCTGATAAGCAACCGTTTTTTGATAATTCCAGAGCGCAAAATCTTTTGGCACAATAACTTGGGCAACAAAAAGTAGAAAGGGTTGTTGCCAAAAGTTTTGTGCTTTGGAGTTATTATAGCAAGAAAAACATTTAGAGATCATGTAGCGTTATTAGCGATTTTTTTCAGAAATGTTATGAAAATTTGTATAAGGCAGAGAGGTAAGGAAATCAAGAAAAAGCACAAATGGAAATATTTATGGAAGACTTAATTATGCCAAGGTTAGAGGTAGATGATACTCAATAATTAACAATTAAGACAGGAGGAGATGAGATAAAAATGGTGTTGTATCACCAAAATGCAGGAAAGTCTCCAAGAATAGGTGGTATTCCAGTAGAAGTTTGGAAGCTAGGAGAGAAGAAAGTGATAAAGATCTGCAAGGTTTTGTTTAACAGTATTTTAAAATGAGGGGAATCACCAAAATCCTGGAAAAAAGTTGTGGTGGCTGTAATACCGAAAGATGGTAAAGACCCATCAGATCTGGATTCATATAGGCCCATTTCAATTTTAAACCTTGATTATAAAGTGTTATGTCTATAATGGATAAAAGAATGGCAAATGTGTTGTCAAAATTGATAGATCTGGATCAATGTGGTTTTCTGGAGGGGAGGAAAACATTTAACAACATTAATAGAACAATAATGATCCACAGAAAGTAGAATGTAAGAAAATACAGCTGTTATTGGTGAGTTTTGATGCAGAGAAAGCATTTGATGGAGTAAGCTAGGATTCTATGAGTAGGGCAATGGAAGATTTGTATTTCCTGATATAATAATAAGGTTAATTAAAAGGATATAGGAGGGATCAAATGGAAAATTTAGATTGGTAGGTTCCTGTATAATGTTGTTTCTGAACAGAGGAGCCAGGCAGGGGTGCCCTTTCCTCTTTGATATTTACATTATATTTAGAACCATTGGCAAAGAAACTCAGAAATTCAAGGATATAATTGGCATTGTATTCAAGAAAAGTTTGCTTTATTTGGTATTATTTTGTACCTGATAAGACCAGAAAAGGACATCTTAGTGTTGTGGAACATTCTGAGACAGTTCCCGTTTTTTTTATGGGGGGGGAGGTATAAAACTAATGAAGATAAAACAAAAGGCTATAGCTGTAAGCTATGTGCCCACTCATGACCTGGTTTAGCAATACCCATATTTATTGGGACATGATAAAATGAAGTATTTAGGAGAATGGGTTAAAAGGGTTGCAGTCATGGCAGCTAAGGGTATGTGGGAATAGACTAAACAAAAGATAGTACAAACACAGAGAAACTGGAAGCTCATGCCTATGGATATACATAGCTAGACACAAGCAGTAAATTTGTTTTTAGTCCCTTTAGTTTTATACACAGGTCAGTCACATTTCTATAAACCAGATGAGCAGTTGTGGATAGTAATTAATAAACAGTTGAAGGATTTTATCTGGAAGGGGAAGAGGGCAACAATCGGGTGGGATAAGTAGATCCTTCCAATAGGACAAGGAGATTTAGAATTACCTGATTTGAAGGGATATTTTAGAGCTACACAGTTAAAGCTGTTATATATAACACAAAAAGAAAGCTATAATTCAGAGTAAATAGGGATGATGATAAAGTTGGGGAAATCAAGTAATAAGGAAAGAGTGGAGTTTTGGATGCAGATCTTTAAGGAGACTAACAACAGTCATACAGAATGTCATAAGGCAGCAGAAGGTATACCAAGAACTAAGCCAACATGGGAATGAAGAAAGGAGATTTTGCCAATAGGGATGAATGTAATTAGGGGTACAAAGAATAGGCAAGAGGAGGATGGAATTTACTGGAGGATGCAAAAGTTGGCACAGGACCCAAGGTATTGGGAACAAATAACAAGAGAGGAAAGGTAATAAAATGGAAAGAGGCAAAGAAGACATTTGGACTGCAATCTAGTGATTGCCTTCCTATCACAGTATAGGCAAAGAGAAAGGGATAGGGAAATCCTATGTGAAATATCTGCACTGGTTGAGTTTTTAGTTGAATCTAGAACAGAAGCTGCTATTAAAATGGATAATTTGTAGGGCTTATAAAATATTGCTTGATAACTGTAGGAATCAATCAGAAGAGGTCAGAAAAGATTGGGAAGAGAGATTAGATAAGCAATTCACAAAGAAACAATTAGAGGATATATGTATGGCAGTGTTTGAATAAGTACTTTTATACCCTAAGTAGACTCCCAAGAATCTTTCCTCAGGTAGATGTCAAATGTTGGAGGTATAATGTTGAAGAAAGAAGTAAATGGGAACATATGTTTTGGAAGTGTAATGAGTTGGCAGACTTTAAAAATTCCCTACAGAGTACTCTCTCAGGAATACTAGGCAAGCAAATTAAGTGTAACTAAGGAAATGATTTTTGTTTTTGAGCTTTGATACAGGATCTGAATTGCCTAGACATAGTAAGGCTTTGTTAAGTTTAATTCTGGTAGCTTCCAAAAAAGCAATTACTAGAAAATGGAAATCCAAGTCTAACCCAAATATACTTGAAGTACTGAATATTGTAACAGAGAGGAGAGAACAGAAGTGGGATTTTTAAAAAAATGGTAGGAGTACATTATATAGGAAATAATGGAAATTTTGGAGCAATACATGCAGAAAAATGTTTTGGAGGAGGAATGATGTTTAAAAGAAGGCAGGAATTGAACAATTTATGTAATGTAGGATTGTTTATATTGTGTAGAACAATAGAACAATATAAACCTTTGCAAGGTATTTCAGTTGCATATTTTCCCTTACCAGCACTCCTGTGTGAGTGAGGCCCTTGCCTGCAGCTACTGTATTGATTTAATCCAGCCCTACTCACACCTATAAGTACTCTCATCAGATAGTACCCACTCTACTATGCCTGACTTCTCTTCCACAGATTCTGATAACCATGGATGGACAATTTCCTATGGTTTCTCCTGCTAGTCTGGTTGATATGGGCATCCTGAGACAGTGTAGCAACTGCCTTATGTACACAGACAACCCTCTACTACTACCACCTAGGAAAACAATATGTGAGAGATGCAACCACATTAAGAACCTAGAATCCATGCTGTCTCAGTCACAAGCAAGTACATCTGGCTCTGAGAAGGTTGTCTGTACAAACACTATGAACACTGCACCTCTAACACCACCCACATCTGTACAACACACTCCTACATATGCAGGGGTTCTCAACAAAAATATACCTAAACAAAAGAGACCTTGGAAGCAGAAACACACACACGCATCACAACGCACATCATCAAGCATCACACATAGTGCACACATTTGTGTCTCACAGCCTCTAAGGCCCAACCACAAACCCAACATAGTAGTCATAGGAGACTCTATTGTGAAACACACAGATGTGCCCCTCACCAGGCTAGACAAGGAGAAAGTCACAGTAAGTTTCTTGTCAGGTGCTAGAATCCGCCATATCACGCACGCACTCAAGTCTCTTAACAACAGGTACTGTTATGACTCTGTCGTAGTCCATGTTGGTGTGAATGACTTGAGACATACCTCTGTGAGCTATATGAAGAGAGACATGATTGAGCTCGCTGAATATGTGTCCCAGGCAGGTTTGTCCCTAGCCTTAAGTGGCATCCTACCATCACCCAGAATGATACCTTAATACAAACAGAAAATGATTGACTTTAACAATTGGCCTAGTGTCTGGTGTCATTCCAAGGGGATCCAGTACCTGACAGCCTGGGAGGACATGATTGACAGACCACAATGCTTTGCCAGAGATGGCCTTCATTTGTCTCCCCTGGGCTTTAGGATTCTGGCAAAGGCTCTAGCCTCCCCATAGTCCCTTTTTTAGGCAAAGTCATGGGTACAAAATTACCAACATGCAAAATTCTTATAAATGAAATTTAAAGGTCATGCTACTAAATGCTAGGAGTCTTAGCATCAAACTGCACTCATTGCAAGCATTCCTTGCCCTGGAGGATGCTGACATTTGTGCAGTCACTGAAACCTGGTTCAAAGCTATGGAGAGCACCCCAACCTTACCAGGTTACTCATCCTACCATACTTTCAGACCCCAAATGGAGGGCTACAAAGCCAAAGGAGGTGGAGTTTCAATATTTATCAAAGACATGCACACCTCTGGGCTGGTCAAATGATATGACACACAGGAGACACTCCAAGTACAGTTAACTGTTGACAAAAAAACCTATTCAAATCATAGCTAGCTACAGACCCCCCGACCATGACTCAGGACACCCACTCCACCTATCTGGACTCTCTTGAATCCATCAGGATTCAACCCTCTTCCCTGATCCTGGGTGACTTTAACTACCCAACCATAGAGTGGATGACCTATTCTAGCCCAAACAGGAATGCCCAGAGATTCCTTGACTTTGTCAATGCCAATGCATTGGATCAGCTGGTAGACATCCCTATGAAAGGTGAAAATATCCTGGACCTGGTCCTAACCAACATGAGTAGCCACTGTAGCCTCCTGTAGTGTCATCCTCCTTGGTAAGAACCGACCATAAAGCAATCACTTTTAAAGTCACCATCTCCTCTGCCCCCCCCCCCCCGTCAGTGTCAGGGTCAAACAAAAAAACTTTTCCAAAGCTGACTACAGTCTCCTCAGAGTAGGTATAAGCAGCTTCACAGCCACTGTCCCTTCAGATGGAACTAGCACTAATGTCCAAGCCTACATCAAAAAGCTATATGAGCAACTACATAGCTATATGGACTCAGCAATACCTGATAAGACCAAATCATCTTCCTCAAGGAAGAGTAAACTTGTCTGGTGGACAGCAGCAATAAACAAACTCTATAATGGAAGGAAAAAATTGCTGTCCAGGGCCAAGAAGGAGCAGGTGCCAAGTTGGAAGCAATCTCTCCTTTGTCTGAACAAGCAAATAAGGTCACTGGTGAAATCCTCTAAGGCTAACTTAGAGTCCAAATTGGCCACATCCACCAAGGACAATCACAAGGCCTTCTTCACATATGTCCACAATCTCAAAGGCAACACCCAAATCTGCTCTGAACTGGTGGTCAATAACACCACATACACAAATGCTATAGATATAGCCAACCTGTCCCCCCTGTTCCCTCATCAGTAAACCAGGATATCCCCAGCACCTGCCCCCCCTTCCCCTCATCACCAGGGAGCAGGTCCTTAATGCCCTCTCAAAGGCAAAAAAATACAGTCTCCATGGGACCCAATAACATCCCTGGCTGTATCCTACATGAACTCAGGCATGAGCTCTCAGCTCCATTAGACACCCCATTCAACCAAAGCTGGAGCAATGGCTTTATCCCAGCTGAATAGAGGACAGCCACTGTCATTCCTCTACACAAAGTTAGAGTGTCCACTGACCCAGGTAATTATAGGCCCATCAGCCTAACTAGCCTGATCTGCAAGGCTATGGAATGCATTATCATGGACCTTATAAACAGGTATATTGGCAGCCTCAAAAACAATTGACCCCACACAGTTTGGTTTTGTCACTGGGAGATCATGCCTGTTGAACTTGGTCAACTTCTTTGAAACAGTCACCATGGCCATGGACAAGAGGAAGATGGTGCACACCACCTACCTTGACCTAGCCAAAGCCTTTGGCATTATTCCCCACTCAGGCATAATAAATAAACTATCCCAACTAGGCATCGACCCATATGTTACCAGATGGGTAACTAACTGGTTCACTCACAGAACCTACTCAGTCAAAGTAGGGAAAGCTACCTCTAGTAGTAGACCCGTAATGAGCAGTGTACCCCAAGGATTGGTCTTGGGGCCTCTGCTGTTTGGGATATACTTTTCTGAGGTGCAACCCAAAACCAGTGGTCTGTGGCTAACCAAGTTTTCAGATGACTGCAAGCTGCATGTTGTCTTAAATTCCCCTAGTGGTGTGAACATCCTCCAAGAGGGCCTTACCCAAACTAATGACTAGTGCCAGAAGCATGGCCTCAAACTGAATGCCAAGAAATGCATCATTATCCCCTATGGGGAAAATGTCATCCCCACTAATTATCACATTAATAACAATGTACTAAGCATGCAATCAATCATAAGGGACTTGGGCACCCAGGTTGATAGCAACCTGACTTTTGACCACCACATTGCCTTTGTTGTACAGAAGGCTTTCTACATGATCCACCTCATAAATAAGGGTATTTCATCCAGGAATAAGGAGTATCGAGTACAATGCCCCCTTCAGCTTGTACCTTGCCAAGCACATGCAGCAGTTGAAGAGACCACAGAGATTTTTGACCAGGAAAATCCAGGGTCTCAAACACCTATCCTATACAGATAGGCTAAAAGTCATGTCCTTCTACTCAGTCTCATACAGACTTCTCAGAGGAGACCTGTGTCTGGCACACAAGGCCATTTCAGACCCAGCCTTGATGGAGTTGCTGTATATCTGTAAGACAAACTCCACTCGTGCAACCACACTCAAGGCCTTAACCTGGTCTGTGATATTAACAGAACTTGTTGGCAGGACAGATTTGTGTCTCAAAGACTCCACTATCTGTGGAATAGACTCCCTCTCCCTGTCAAGCAGAGTATCTCTCTAGTCCTCTTTAAGAGGAATCTGGATGACTGGATGGGAAACAGAAAATATACCCCTGGGATCCCACCTGTGCCCCTGCTGGACAGGGGAAACAGGTGCTGACTTTGAGGGAACATGGGTGAAATTCTTGGCTAGGCTTATAAGGGCCTCCGGGCCAATAGCCTAGTATCATCCTATGAACCTATGAACCTATGAACCTATATGTGATGTATAATGTTTGTAAATGTGAACTTGTTAATATGGTTTGATTGCTTAGTTTCAGTAATCTTCCTGGTGTACTAGCTGCTGTTCTCAAATTCCCAACGAGCACACCTGACTAACTAACCTTGCTTAACTGGATCTCCTACCCCTTTGCAGCTTCCTCATGGCAAGAAGTACAAGATTTAAAGTCTCACCTGCAGGGAAGCAATTAGTTTCAGTAATCTTCCTGGTGTACTATGCACGTTTATGTGTAGTGAAACACTTTAATGCTTATTTGACAAGTGGTATACTCACTAACTCAAACAAATATTGTTGGACTCCCCTCCCCTTTCCCCTGAGCTTTCTCCCTCCCTCCATTCTTCTTCTCTCTTTTTAGCAACTGTTGATACCAAGAGCTGTAAAACTGTACAAAACTAATAAGCAGCAAGGGTTAGGTTGCTATAACCTGCATAAATTACTTACCTCAAGGAACTGCCTACACTTAACTGCCTACTGTCTTGCGGCACACATTGCTAACTAATTGTTTCTACTGTGGTCTGGCAAGCTGCCTCAAAGCTTCTGCCCACTCCATTCACCCTTGCTTCACTCAGGCTGACTCTGGTCCCCTACCCGACCCCATTCCCACCCACTCCCACATCAATTACCTTTGTAACTAACCATCTTAACCCCACCCTCCCTGATCCCCAACTTCTTGTACTCCCCAACCAATCACAACCTGAGCCTCTTAAAATACCCCTCCCACCTCTCAACTCACTACATCTAACTCCTCCCACCCTTGCTCACTGCTCTCATCCGCCCTCCTCTAGCTGACTATTACCATACACCTTCCCTCTATCAAACATCTACCCCCCTTTCATATTCTTGTCATCCTCCAATATGTTCCCCCTCTCTTCTTCCCCTTCCTTCTTTTTCTGCTAAGCAACTTCACTTCCTACCACATTCAGCTAAACCTACTCCCCTCTTCTCCCACCTTCTCTCATAACACAATTGACACCAGCAGCCACTACACCTCTCCCTTTTCTCCCTCTTTCATCTCATGTACCAAATACAATCTCCCCCAAATCAAACTGTCTCCAAAATTCCCCTCATTCTACAGAATTAAACAGAAATTTCACTCACCCTCCCCTATACATCACTTTTCGTCCTCCCACTAAACATCCTTCAACTATCAGGTGACATTCACCCAAACCCTGGCCCACACTGTAATTCATCAAGTCCTACCTGTACCTCACAAACACTTCAGCAAGTACCCAAGCCTAGTCTCAAACATCTCTCTTTCTATTCAATCAACATTCATAGGTTTTGTAACAAGATAACTGAATTCCATACCGGGATAGCCCAGTACTCCCCCAACAGAGTTGTCCCCTGAAACATAGCTCAAACCACATAATGTAGACAAAGACCCCCCCCCCCCAGGTTACAAACTTCTATGCCTGTACAGAATGCACAGAAAAGGTGGAAGTGTTGCCATTGTGTACTCTCACCTCCTATACATTTCTCCCCAATTAACCCTCCCCCCTCCTTTCACCCAGCTGAACACATTATTGCCAAAGGCAAACTCAACAAACTCTAACCATAGTCACCATCTATATAGCCCCTGGAGAGAACATGTCCCTTTTAGAACAAATTCTACAGTGGATGTCTGACAACATACATAATGAAACAATAATACTAGGTGATGTTAACATCAGTTGGCTCACCCTCATCTCTAACTCTCTCACCAGCAGCATAAACCTGTATGGATACATCCAACTTATCTCTTCACCCACTTTTCTTCATAAACTTACAAAAACCTGCTCTATCTTGGATTTGATACTTGTCTCTAAGCCTGACCTGTATCACTACCCTGAATCCTAGACTCAGTCAGTGGCCATTCCCGTATATGTGTCTAAAGATTCTTCCCTCACCTCTCTAGACCTCATAAATTAAAAGAGTGCCGAATGCTAACCAACTTCAACACTGATACATTCAGTAATTCTCTCTCTGATATTGAGTGGTCTTTGCTCTGTTCCCTACCTCTAGATGAAGCTGTCCTTCACTTCAACTCCATCTTCCTAAACATTCTGAACTCCCTTTCCCCTCCCAGAACTGTCAGAGTCAAATCACGGTGTTCCACTTGGCTCTCCAAGTCTACTCTGTCTCTTACCCATAACAGAGACTGCGTCTGGAAACTCTGGACTAAGACCAAATCTCCCACACATTACCAGCAATATAGGGAACTCTGAAATTTAACCAAAAAACACATCAACTCTGACAAAAACAACTACTACATCTCACCCCAAGATACTTAACCCAGGAACCCTAAAACATTTTGGAATACTGTCAACAAAATTCTCCATCCAGGAAATCCTTCAACTCCCAGCCTCTACCCCAATAACACACTCCTTGAAACTGCTTCAATTTTCAGTTCATACTTCATAGATACCATCAGCAAATTTATGCAAACTGTACACCCAACCAGCCCCACAACCACTACCACCCCCGACTGCAAAACAGTCCTTTCTCACAAAACCTCATTCCAACCAGCTGCATCAAAAAAAACTTCTTATTAAACTTAAACCAGGGTTCCTTTCAGCTGACAACCTGCTGCCTCTCTTCCTAAAAGCTGCTGCTACACCATAGCATACCCTGTCTCCATCCTCATAAACCACTCAATTAGTGAATCCACTGTTCCTGCCGTCTGGAAAAAGTTCCACACTATACCAATCCAGAAAGGTGGAAAACTCTTAAGCTCTCTAATTATTGACCTATTGCCATACTCTCTCCCCTCTCCAAAATTCTTGAGCACTGTGTTTATAAACAAATCTCAGCTTATCTTACTCGTGAAAACTTAATTACCCCTACTCAACATGGCTTCCACCCCCACCACAGCACCACTACTGCACTTATTTCCTTTACTAACTCCATCTTCCTAGCTAAAGACAATGATAAACTAATGTCCTGCATCTTTTTAGATCTCTTCAAAGACTGACACTGTCTCTCACCCAGTCCTCCTCTCCAAACTCTCTCAACTCAACCTCTCCTCAGCAAATCTCCTGGTTCATTCCCTACCTCACAGACAGATTGCAATCTGTAAAATGGCTTTCTTCTCTTTCTCCTTTTCTTCCCATCAAAATGGGTGTCCCTCAAGACTCTATTTTAGGCTCCCTCCTTTTTAACATTTTTACTAACCAACTTTACACATCCTTTCCTCAGTCTTCCTTCATACATTGTATAGATGACTCCACCATCATTTATATCGCTGACAGTCCCACTGACCTACTAATCCTGATACAAACATCTTTCAACTTCACTGAAACATGGCTTACTAACAACCAACTCATACTAAACCCTAAAAAGACAAAACTTCTTCTCTTCCTCCCCAAATCTCTTTACCATCTTAATCCTCATTCACCATCTCTTTCCTCAACAACACTACAATCATATCTGAATCACACACTAAACTGTTTGGAGTAATAGTGGATGATCAACTAAACTTTGATCTTCATGTACTTAACTGCATCAAGAAAACCCACCAAAAGCTTGGTTTACTCTACAGAGACAAAAGGTTCCTCACGCCCAACTCCAGGATCTCACTAGCAAGGGCACCCACAGGCAGGTGCATGGGGGTGCACTTGCACCCTCCTGGAACCGGCTGGCCGAGAAATTAATGTGAATAAAAAAAGTTTTTTTTTTAAAGGGCGTTCCTCTTTAAGAACGCCCTTTGCATTCCGTCCAGTCGCACAGACGCAACAGGTGTTTGCGACCTGTTTTCGTCTTCTGTGTCTGTGCACGACTGATGGTTTACGTCCTTTTCTTTCACGCCTACTGGAGATTTGAATTCAAGAGGACGTTCGGACTGCGCAGATGAATGTAGAAGTGAAAGGTAGGTGTCTTGTAGCATTTTTAATGTATTTGTGTATGCAGTGTTTGGACTTGTACTGACTGGGAGCTGTTTGTTGTGAATGTTAACATTCCTAAGGAAACAAAAGCCAGAGCACAATGCAGTTTATATCTGTAGTCGGACTGAATGTATGTGTGTAGTAGAGATAGTTACTTTAGTCTGGTGGTTTGGGGCCTGGTAAGGGTACAGAGCATGAGCTTGTTGCCTGATTATAACCCACTTTGGTCCGTTTTTCAAGATGGTAGCCTAAGCATACAGATCTGGAGCATCTGTGTTTCTATGAACCATTTTTGAATTTTTATAACCCACTTTGGTCCAGTTAGAAAATGAGTAGTTTGTGAGTTTTAGCATACTAAATACAAATGGTTTATGTTATCATTTGTTAAACATACCAAAACCAGAACACAAACAGCTGACCTTACTAGCCAAACCAGAAGTACAACTCTACATATGAGCAATGTTGTGTGAATGGAACCATCTGCCTTGAGGAACAGAGATTTGTCACAGTGTAGCACTATTAAATGCCAGTTATGTTTGTGTGTGGATGGGAGTTGGAATGGCTGTCTTGCAACTGTATTTGGGTTTCTCAATGTAACACTTATTTGAATGGAGAAGGGTTATAAAAATGCAAACAGGAAGAAAGATAGTACTAGATTGCTAGCCAAAATACAACCACAGGTAAACTGCTTTTATACTGAGTGACCTTGTACTGACTTATTGAGAGTTAGATGACATAGACGACAACAGGGGACAAGATATCATTCATGATGGGGGGGGGGAGCAGTGTGGCACCATGGAGTACAGTTTGAAAAAAAAAAACATGGTTACACACCTGCTATGGTAGTTGACTGAGCAATTCAACCCCCTTTTCTTACTCCCACTTCCAACACTAGGCTACAGCCTCTTCCAATAAGGTTGTTAATGCCAAGCATTTCTGATATAGTCATAATAAACTTGAAAGATATTATGCTTAGATTTCTCTTATGCTTGTGTTTGTTCTCTGCTGGTGGAAACTGTAACAGAGCTCTGGCTTTTTGTTAAGTTTATTTCAAGACTTCTGAGGTTAAAGCATGAAAACAATTCATATATCTCAGATCTATGACTACAATGTTATATATGTTCCCATTTAGCCTGATGTTATACTGTCTCAGCCTGTTGTAGAACTGAATCAACCTCTTATTCTGCTCCACTCTGGAAGCACCCTAGACGAATAAATCAGCAGTAACTTTGCCAACACCTTCACATCCTTCAATTTTTGGTGAAATAGCTCAATAATGACTAAGGAATATACATCTTTGTACAGGCTTAATTTGGTAAAATCCCTGCTGTATGTCAAGTACAGAAAAAAACACTGAATTTGGCATTGCGGTAACAATGGATTCCATTGTACAAAGCAGATAATGTTCCCCATTTCTGGCTGTGATAGTGTTTTGGAAACGTGTGTGTATATATATATATATATATATATATATATATATATATATATATATATGTAAACCTTGTCAGGCTTTCCCTACTACCTCACACTAACTATAGTATTCACTACTCAGGAAGCTTAATTTGGTTCTTAAGCACAGACATGCTCTCCATTCAGTGCAACTTTCTCTTAGTTCTTCCTCTGAGAGCTACTGGAACTTTCCTTGGAGACTGACTGGGCAAAGAGCAGGATGTACCAGAATATGAAGAATTCCTGGTAAAACATTCCCCTCCAGTAAATAAATCTTCAGTTTTGAAGCATATCATGTTGGCTTGCATGTAAATTATGAATCTTTTTCATCACACAATGCTTCTGGCAAGTTACATGGCTTTGTGGCTGTCTTTAGAATCAGTGACGATTTTGTTTTCGTAATGAGCTTTGGAGGATTTGATGAGGGATCTCAGCTTCTTCCTGAGGCTGACCAGGGAGTTTACTCTTTTTTGCAACAGTTTCTTTCTTCTGTTGTAGAGATTGTTTATGGCAGGGCACCACCATATTGGCTTCCTTTTTTGGAGGATAGCATCTTGGTTCTGTTAGGGACTGCACGATCCATGCACTCGTGTAAGTGCTTATAAAGTGCATTTGTATAGGAGTCAGCAGTCGTACCTCTATTGTCTGTCTGCATGGGTGTCGTGAAGTTTGCCACTTCTGTCTTAAGAAGAGAGAAGTTGGCTTTGGAGAAAGTTTTTATGGTGGTTTACCTAATGGGGGGTGGGGGTGGGATGTGGATGTCCAGGGTGATTAGCTTGTGGTCGGATCTGACCAATGATGAACTGACCTCTGGTGTGGAACACCAGTTGCCCATGTTGGTAATGACCAGGTCTAGGATATTGCTGCCCCTGGTGGGGGTGTGGATAAGTTGAACCAAGGCGTTGGAATTTATGAATTCCAGAAAACGTTGAGCAAAATAAGTTGGTACATGAGTAGTTTTCCCAGTTAATGGTGGGGTAGTTGAAATCACCCATTATTAGGGTGTTATGTTGTACCCTAATATTTTCCAGTGTATCAAGAAATGAGGAGTGGGAATGCTGGGGCATGGTGGGGGATCTGTAGCAAGCTACAATTTGGATTGCGGTCTTGCCCAAAGTTAGCTACACTTGGATAATCTCAGATGCATTATGCTGAGCAACTTGCCTGGAGGTGTGGATATCCTTAATGAATATGGACACACCTCCACCTGTAGTGTTTTGGTCCAGGTTAGGTGACCAAAAGGTGTGGTATGAATTTTAGCCTGGTAATGCAGGGGTGCTCTCTGGAGCCTTGTATATGTTTTAACAATTGAAACTAGAACATAGTTGTGTCCTAGTTGCCTGTTGCACATTTTTGTTGCATGTTGTCAGAGAACGATACTGTCCGTTTTACTTTTTTTTATGGGGCTGCTATCAGCCATTAGGGATAGAGTGGCATTTGCATCCATGTTAACTATTGCCTGCCTGGAGGTGGCCTTACCGAAGGTATAACTGCTGTCTGAATTAATTTTGGCCTGTCAGACGTCACCCATTATTTCTGTAGTAGTATGTAGTACTTCTGCTCTGCTCCTGTGTCCACCCCTTGTTAGAGAGCTGTACCACAACAACTGTTAACAATTAGTTCCAGCTGGAGTGTTATGATGTACACCTGAACTTTTTGCGGTCTGCTGAAATACAAGCCTGCACCAGATTGAGTTGTGCTACTGTTTTCTATCTGTGCATATTTCAAATGTTTACATGTAGTTATTAGTATTTTTATTTAAAGTATGTATACACCCTAAGTTCAAAAGTTTTCAGACACTGTGGGATTGGGAGTTTCTGTAACTTCAATTGTGCTACGTATAAATAATTCAGTTTGAAATTTGGAACACTTTTTATTGGACTTTGTCCTGATGTGACAAGACATTGGCTGCTGGTTAAGTTTTATAATTTGTTACTCTTTCTGAATAAATATATTTTAGATTTTATTTTCTTAGAATACCACGCTGCACTCAAGTTTAGTGATGGGTTAGTATTTGTAATAGTAAACTTTCAAAATATGAAATGTGGTGACATTAGATCTGTTTATTTTATTAAACATAGGGTTTTGTTTATTTAGTAGTTGTTGCCTGACCCTGTTGAAGGTGAAGCTCCAGTAGGTGCATTGTAAAACCCATCTTGGCCAAATAAAGGTATTGATTGCTTCACCTCTGTGTTCCAGCTTCTGCCCATATGCAGTTGGTTAAATAGGAAATGACAAATATAATATTTTGCAGTACTTATCAGGAGAATTATGTTGTGCTGTTTGCATTGTTGTCACATCTTCAAAGAGTGCCGATTTTTTGCTGGTGATCTACCTTAATTGATAAGGAAGTCCCAAACAAATATTTTTTTGGAGAGTGGCTAGCATTACAAATCACAGGACGTCAGACCAAAGAGGGGGAGTTGTTGTTGTTGTTATTAACTGTTTTAAATTACTTCTTACTTTGAGACAGAAATCTGTTTTCTTAGTAGATTAATAGATATTTTAATGAAGTGTTGTATTGGTCGCATTCAGGATGGATTAACATTGTCTTCTGCAAGTAGTTTTGATTTAAGCATATTGCAAAGTAACTCCCAAAGAGACAGTGTTCTTGTCACTACAGGATGTTTACTAAGGTGAGAGTATGCAAAGAACTACATATATAACGTTATCATGGAGAACATAACATTTACTACAGGTTTAAAAAGACATGGCTTACTAATTTACAGATATGCAGAGAGACATGCACAGTATGTTTAACTGCTATGTTCTGGTGTGTATGCATTTTTATTATATGCTGGAGTCTTTATTGCTGCTTATCGAGAAAAGCTGTTTTCCAGACTCTAAAGGTTAGAAAGAGGTGTTTTATACACTTCAAGGATTATGACAAGTTATGAGCAGTTTACAAATCATAAAGCATTATCTTCTTCCCCTGTCATACTGTATTTTTATTTAATTGTTTTATCAGTTAACATTAAGTAATGTGCATTCAGTTACAGAATAGTATAGTAAATTCACAGAGAGCCATTGTTTGGTTTCTGTTACACGATGTACTTTTCTTTTTTTTTTGAATCCACATAAAGGTCAGATATTTTTTTTATTTTACATTTGTTTACCGGGGAGGTCCGACTGGACAAAGCTGTCCATTTTCAGCAGAGGCCCAGGGAGAAAAGCTCCAGAACAATTGCTAACATACTAATACATAAGATATTTACATGAGCATTGTGGTTTACACAATTATAAAATATAGCAGATATATGATTGCATAAGATATTTACATAGGCATAATGGTTTAGACATACAATTAAAAGTATAGCAGGTAGTAACATATGATTGTTCATACAGTATGTTTAGTAGAGATAATGTTGAAGATGTACTAAAGATAAGACAAGAAAGGAAAAACTAAAAAAAACACTAGCCAGATTGTCAAAGCAGGAGAATATAAACAAGTTCATGTGAGGTTCATTGACATTTTAAGGGAAACTGTGAAGAATGTGCATAAAACATATATTCCTATCCACAATTCATACCTCAGTCTCAACCTCTTAGAGCAAAAAATCTGGACAAAGCCTAAAATGACGGGGGAACAAGTAGGGACAGATTTTAAATATTGCTCTTACAAACTTAGAAAGTTGATAGAATAATAGGTTTTGCATTAGCATGAAATTTCTGAAGGATGTGGACTCTTCATCTCAAATGTTTATCATTATTTAATTACTTCAATCCTCAGCTATTTGCCAGAAAAGTACAGATTTTAGGAAGAACACAAAAAATATGAGGCAAAAATCTGGACATTCTGCGAAAATCTGTTCAGTTGAGAGGTATAATGGTGCTTACTGCATTATTAAGTTTTCTTTGCATAAACATGCACAAAAGCAAAAATCAACTAGTTTTATGTATTTATTTTTTTTGTTGTCCAGGTTAGCATGATGCACATGTTAATCATTAGTGTAGCTGAAACACATCAGAAAATGTTTTTTTTTTAATCCCATACCTGACTTTTTTTTGTTTGTTTTTGTTCAGTAACATCATTGATAGAAGATCTGCAAGATATTGACTACAAATTTAGTAGTAGCCCATTGGATTCTTTAGGTTGTCTTATAACTTCAAAGTCAATGCATCAGACAAGAAGCGATCATTCAGATATAGTAGCAATATGATATAGTTCATTACTGACGGCAGTTCGTTTTCTGCAATTCTTCACGTTGTAGGTTTTGCATCATTTTAAGATGCAGATAAAATAAGTTGAACTGAGCAGTGTTAATGGTGGAAAAGCAATACATCAGTGAAGAAACTAATGAGTCAAGATAGGGAATATAAATACTTGTTCTGTAATAACTCTCAAAATCCATGCCTACTGTGTTTGCTCAGTGTGTCGACTGCAAATCCTTGGCAACACTAACTCAATACTAAATTTATCTGCTAGTGATCTTGCCTCACTGAGAATGTCATTCCTAAAGTGTTCTTCAGCATGGTTACTGTGCTCCTTGAATATTTCAATGAGTCTGTTAATGTGTTGTTGAGCCTCTACTATATCAAGTTGAACAGACTGAAACATCTGGGCAACAGGCTCAAGAACTGATGAGTAATTTGCAATAATGAAGAGAAAAATAAGAAACGTGCACGAAGAGCAAGCACTGAGTAACATATGTGCATTTTGTCTGGTTTCACCAGCAGTGCTCTTCTGAAGATCAGCCAGTCAAATATTTTCTCAAAGTTCTGACTAAACACACAAATGGATTTATATTTCTCAGTCCATCGTGTCTCACAAAGAAGAGGTATATCTGGTGACAATGCTCATCATTTTGGACTATCATGGAAAAAATAATCTTCTTGATAACACCAACAGCACTATGTATTTCAGGAACATCATTCAGATCATTGACTACAAGGTTTAGTCTGTGAGATGCGCAGTGGATAAAGGCTGTTTTTGGATACTTTTCACGAATCTTTGCCTGACCACCATTCTGGATGCTTGCCATTATGGAGCAGCCGTCATAGCCTGTCTGAGTAATTTTTCCAGGTCTAGATCACACTTTATGCATTCACTGACAATGACATTTGATACAGACTGTGCATCTCTCGCAACAATGGGAACAAAAACTGCAAACTCTTCTCGAATACAATCATCATCAACAAACCAAATGCCCAATGACAACTGCTCAATGTCTGAGATATCTGCAGTTTCATCTGCCAATACACTAAATACAACTGCCCTGTTTGCTGCACAAACAATCTCCTTTTGAAGTACATGTTCGTATTCTGCCAACAGCTCATTTTGCACCCTATGGGATGTGTACCAAGCATTTCCTGCAGCTGTTTCACTGTGCTGTTTCAGTATTGTGTCACCAGCTTCAATATGAAAATCTAACAAGTAACACAAATTTCCACCAGAGCCTTCTTTTCCACAGAGAGGAATGTCATGGGCTGTACAGTAAATAATGGTAGATACAATTGGTTCCAATTTATTTTGGTTCTTTGCAATTTGTTTTTCTACTGCTGCATCTAGCTGTAGAATAACAGCTGTTTCTGGCTTCTGTCGTGTTCGTGTATAAGAAAAATTGGAAGCATCTTCAGTAGAACCTTTGTGCCATGATGATTGCATGTGATTTCTTGCAAGACTCATTGAAGGCATTATATTTTGTGCACACACTAGTGATGAAGCTGCCTTGCAACCCACAGTGAAGTGACTGAGGAAATAATACACAAGTTAAGCAGAGTGGGCCTTTCAAGAGAGGAGAAAATGCAAGCCACAGTGAGTACTGAGATAACCAACTATATCTGAATATAGTTGTTAATAAATAATGACATGCATTTCAGTTTCAGACTTCATATTATTCAGAAAAATGTATTCTAACATAAATCCTTTTATTCTAGCAACTTTCTAATGTGTCCCTAGTTTTGAGCCTTTATCCCCAACATTATAACAGGCTTTGTCCAGATTTCTTGTGTTAACAGATTGAGAGGTGTGGTGTGTATGTGTGTCTGTATGTATGTATGTATGTATAAGAAGGAGGAAGCATACCCCTCAGCTGTCCAGGTTTTTGGAGAATGTCCAGATTTTGCCCCATATTCCTCCTAAAAAGCATTGAAGTTGCTAAATAATGACAGACATTTGAGTTTTAGATGTCATATCCTTTAGAAAAATGCATACTAACATAAATCCTGTTATTCTAGCAATGTTCTAAGTTCATGAGAGCAATATTTATAATCTGCTCCTATTTACTTTAGGCTTTCTCCAGATTTTTTGCACTTAGAGGTAGAGGTGTGTTAAAGAGAGTGAAATGCCCTAGAGTTAGCAAGTGGAATTTATTTTCAAGTGCATTTTCAAGGAATTGTGAGCTTCAAGGGAAGAGAGATTTACTGCTGATCGTGCTAAGCCTGCTTAAAATGTGCAACTGTTTTGTTTAGCAAATAGTATCACTATTGTGGTATAGAATTTTTAAAGCAGCACAGCAGGTAGCATACTTGCATCTTGATATAGAGGTCTGTAGGTTCTACTCCCACAACATGTAGATTTGTATTTTAAGGGGGTGTATGTCCTCCTTTGGATGAGATGCCTAATAACTATTAACTTGTTTTTCAGCTTGCCACCCATTCCCTATTGCAATATACCAGCTTACCATTTTTTTAATATAACATAGGCAATTTATTTTTCAAGGGCAGCAGGCAGTGAATTTGTAGATGAAACACTGAAATATAAAGTTGTTTTCTAGCAACAACTTCTTCACTGGTTTCAGATCTCTTTAATGTGGAATTATTTAGATGAGTTTTACTTCTGCAAAGATTCTGCATATTGATTGATATTGGTGGATAGTATGACAGAAGTTTGAGTAGAGTGGCCCTTTATGGTTGAAATGTTTTGAATTGGGCAGGTTGTCATTATTGGTTCATATGTTTCATTTCATTGCTTAAAGGAAAAATGTTCAGAACTATAAATTTAAAACACACTCTAACAAGTGATGCTGTATTATACAAGGGATATAATTCAATTATTATATAGTATAATTAATACAGTCAGGAAGGTGAATCAAATAACCTTTGCATGGTTCTAAAAATGTGTGCAAGGAGTCTATGATTTGAAAACAGCCCAAAGATAAACTTACCCTGCCACTGGCCAGATGCATTTTCTTTGAATGCGGGTTTCAATGTTGTTTCCGTGAGTGTGGGTTTCAAAGGTAGAGAAGTTTTAATGCTAAGTCTCTTTTCATTGTAAGACTATTGCTTTGTTTAGGTTTAGTAAATGTCTATCAGTGTTTGTGCTATAAAATTTGAAATAAAAGTTGTAAATGAAATCCAAATATCTGTAATCATTGTAGAAGTAAAGCATAAAACAGTATGCACACTGAGAGATTTGAACAGTGTCTATGACAAATGGGGAAAAATAGCCAAGTATTGGGACACTGGAATGGCTGCGTGGGCAGGGGCGGGGGTGGGTCTGAGTGGGCGGGGGCAGCAGAGGGGGTGGGGCTGTGTGGGCGGGGCTTGGGTTGGCACCCCCCTGCAAAAAATCCTGCAGGCTCCCTTGCTCACTAGCCCAAGCTTACCTTCTCCCCAACCTCTTTTACAGCTTTCAAATTTTAACCAACTTACAGTCTTCACTACTTTCCAAACTTGAAACCACCTTCAACAAAGTTGCTAGATTTGCAGCCAATCTGCTCTCAAGATCACACCACTGTCACTCTCTCCAGACACTCAGCTGGGTAGAGTTTCCTAACCAACTCTTATTTACTCAACTTCTCATTATCCATACTATTTTGAATAAGCCCTCCTCTTGCCCTAGAATTTCCTCACTTGTCTCCCTCTATAAGCCCCCTCGATCCCTCAGAAGCTCTGACCAATGTCTCTTACAAATTCACAAACCTAAAAAACCTATTGGACAGAATCTCTACAGCTACTTCCCTGCTCTTGCATGGAACAAGCTGCCCATGAACCTTAGAAACATTTCCTACATCCACAAATTCAACAAAACTCTCAAAAGGTACCTTAATAGCACATGGATTTGCCGGTGTAATTATCTCACATGAACCCACCCCTTTCTCTGTCACTATCCTCTCTATTCCTCCCTTCCCTACTACCATAACTCACGTGCTCTGTATTGTACAATTACCCTCTGAAGATAACCCAAGGTGTTATGTAAATTCATTCAAATGTTTTATTGTATATTTCTTTGCTATGTTTTTTTCTTCAGTGTTATAATGCCTCTTACTATATTGTACTGTAGTGCTTTATCTGCATTTGCTTAACTGTTTTATTGTAAAATTTTCACTGTATTCATCTTCAATTTTGTAAATTTTCTTGCTTACTTGTACTGTGGAGCTTTTCTCCCTGGGCCTCCACTGAAAAAGGGCTTTTGCTCAGATGGACTATCCCAGTTAACAAATGTCAAATAAATAAATAAATGTGAGTTCACCTAGGTCACAAGTCCTAATTGAATAAAGGTGTTTAAAAAAGCTTATTTTCTCTTGGAGATATTGGAATTGGCCCAAGACAGGAAGTTTTTTATGTTGTTAATATCGTTATTGGGAGGGATATAAATGCCAATGAGACATAAGAATTTGTGCTGGTTTAGTTTAAGGAGAGTGGCCCATACCTTCAACTGTCCAGATTTTCGCAGAATGTCCAGATTTTTTGGCTCATATTTTTGGTCTGTTCCTCATAAGATTTGTGATTTTTTGGCAAATCACTGGGATAAGCTGAGGATTTAGTCACTAAATAATGACATACATTTGAGTTTCAGACTTCAAATCCTTCACAAATATATGTTAAAACAAACCCTGTTACTCTAGCCCCAGAACATGGACCGAAGCTCCAAAGGCAGTGGTGTCTCCATATTCATAAAGGATATGCACACATCCAGTATAGTAGCCCAGAGTAACGCATCTGAGATACTTCAGGTACAACTAGCATTGGCTAAAACGGCGATTCAGGTCGTAGCCTGCTATAGGTCCCCAACCATGTCCCAAGACTCTCACTCCACATTCCTAAGCACTCTGAAAACTATTAGGGTCCAGTCCAACACTCTCATACTAGGTGACTTCAGATACCCCTCCATCAACTGGGAAAACTACTCATGCACCAATACACTGGCACAACACTTTCTGGAATTCATCAGTTCCAATGCCCTGGACCAGCTCATTCTTACCCCCACTAGAGGAAGCAACATTCTTGACCTTGTTATTGCTAACATGGGAAACCATTGCTATACACCAATAGTCAATTCCTCCCTGGTTAGATCCAACCACAAACTAATCACCATGGAAATCCACATCTCACCCACAACCCCCCCGCAAAGGTAACCACCATGAAAAACTTCTCCAAAGCTGACTTTGGACTCTTAAAAACAGAGGTGGCTAACTTCACGGCACCCATGGCAATGGAAAATAGATGCATAATTGCTGAATCTTACACCAGTGCACTGTAAGAACATGTATATAAATGCGTGGAACTAGCCATACCCAGCAGAATCAAGATGCTCTCCTCCAAAAAAAGAAGCCAATCTGGTGGTCTCCTGCCATTAATAAACTCTACAACAGGAAGAAGAAACTGTTGCAGAAAAAGGTGAAGTCCCAAGACTGGAAAAACTCCCTTATTAGCCTCAACAAAAAGCTGAGCTCCCTCATCAAAACCTCTAAAGCCAGCTATGAAGGCAGAATTGTGGCAGACACTAAAAACAACTGCAAAGCCTTCTATAGTTATATCAAGAATCTCCATGGCAATACCCAGGTTTGCTCTGAGTTACTGCACAATGGTACCTCCTATACTGAGCCAACAGATATTGCCAACAGACTGGCCGACAGATTCAGTGCCAACTTTAGCCCTCTCTCCCCCCTAAAGGACCAATCACAGTACTAGAGGAATGCCAGGCACCCAGCATTACTGCAGCACAAGTTAAAGCTACATTGTCCAAGGCCAGGAATACAGCTTCCATGGGACCCGACAATATCCCTGGATGTGTTTTACATGAACTACAAAGTGAACTGGCACCACATCTGTGTGCCCTGTTCAATCACAGCCTCACCTCAGGCTTTGTCCCTACTGAATGGCAGACTTCTACAGTCATCCCTCTCCATAAAGGGGGAGCGACTACAGACCCTGGGAATTATTGCTCCATTAGCCTCATGACTCTGATATGTAAGGCTATGGAGTGCATCATGGACCTAATTAACATGGATATACGGAATCTCCAAACTCTAGATCCCACACAGTTTGTTTTTTGTGAAAGGTAGATCATGCCTGCTCAACCTGGTTGACTTCTTTGAGTCATACCTCTCAACCTGGAAACATCAAAAATCTGAACAAGGCCCATGAAAAATAGGTACAAATCTGTATGTTGATTAACATAAACTTTGCATACATAATTATGTAACCCCACCCACTCCAAATGGAATTGTGGGATACCAACTTTCAAAAGCAAACTGAAGAACAGACAACCAAAATATGGCAGCAGATTCCCCCTGCAGCCATTCAAATGTCCCATTACCTGGCTATTTTGCCCAATTTACCATAAACACTAATGTGTGCATACTGCTTTACTTCTAAAATGATTATTTGGATTTTATTTTTACATTTTATAGAACAATGCACAAACACTAATAGACATCTGATAAACAAAGCAAGCAATATTCTCTCACAATGAAAACAGACTTAGCATTAAAACTTCTCTGCCCTTGAAACTCACATTCATTGAAACAGCATTGAAACCCACACCACTTCCAAAGAAAATGCATTTAGCCAGTGGTGGATAAAGATTACCTTTGGGCTGTTTTCAAATCATAGGCCCCTTGCACACAAATCAAGAAACATACATGTGTTCTTTGATACACCTTCCTGACTTTATTAAATTATATTCCTTGTATAATACAGCACACTTGTTAGACTTAGAGCACATTTTAAATTTACTGTTTGAACATTTTTCCTGTAGACAATAAAGCAAAATGCATGAACCAATAATGACAAAACTGCCCATTTCAGAATTGCAATCTCTTAAATTGAAATGGCATATCCGTTAGAATCATAGGAATGCGAGGAATGAGGACATCTTCACCTTTGAAAGGTCCTGTCAAGATTGTTGCTTCTATGACGTTGCTCATTAATTTTTTTACTGCAAGCTGCGTGCCATTGCAAAGCTTTGGCTGGTTGATATTTCACAACATGATAATTGGCACGCCGATTTTCAATTGCAGTACGTGCGGTGGCATCCCTGGCAGATCGAGTGAATTCAAAAATTCTGTTGGATAATTAACTGCTTCATCTGCTTCCACAACAGTGTCGATGGACTTGTATGTGATTGCCTCGCTTTGAATGTTAGACGGAATAATATTGTTAAGTTCGTAGACGTCTTTGTTCTTGGCCGCAGAAATAGCTCATTCAGTCAGCCAATCATGATTCTTATAATTGGTTTGAATATTGGGAAATACTTTTTCAACCAATTCTTCTTTTGACGTCACTAAATTGCAGAAGTTATGAGGCAATGAAATTCGTCCTGAGGTCAGATCAACCGGCACCTTTCCGTTCCCAATTTCCAGCAATTGATGTGAGAATATCTCAGCTGATCGATCGTTTTGCAGCTGGACATGCATATTTGTAGTTAATTTTAATGTCTTTACGGGTCGCCACAAAGTAGAGTATTTCAGGCAAGCATTTATTTCGTCCGCTGGTGTCGATCGAGAACGAAGCAGATCTGAAGCTGTAGAACTTGATCGCCGTGCTCGCAACTGTGCATCCTCTAGTCTGGCTGCATGTCACTCTGCTGCTTCTTCGGCACGTATTTGAGCCATTCTTTGTCTGTTTCGCTCATTCGCTGATGCCCGTTCTTTCTCAGTTTGATTTGCATTTACTCATCGCACTGCTTCAGCTCCGCGAGTACGACAACCTAAGTTTGATCTTCTGCAAGGCATTATTTGGATGAACTAAAGCAGACTGATTGCACTGAAAAAGAAGAAAGACAGTTATAACAAAAACATATAAGATTGCATATTTGTATACAAATATATAGAATCCATAGTAGGTATATAAAAACACACGTGTATTCGAATGCGTGTGACATCTATATAATAGTAGCTATATAAAAACATACGCGTATTCGAATGCAACATTGTGTGAAAATTTCAAACCAATCGGTGAAGAACTTTCGGAGATTTAAGATTTTGAACAAATGAACATTTACACTTTTATTTATATAGTGTAAGCCATAGGCATCTTGCACAGCTTCTTGCACTTATTTTCAATTTCAGTTTTTTTTTTGGGGGGGGGGGCAAAAGGCCAAAAAACAGGGACACATTTTAAACATTGCTTGTATAATTTTGGAAAGGTGCTAGAATAAACTGTTATGTTACCACCATGAATTTCACTGCCAAGTCTTGAACCCAGGACCCTGTACACTATAGTCAAAGCAACATACCACTACACCAAATCAGCAGTTTCCTGAAAGACAGGAAGGCTGAAACTTAAATGGCTATAATTTAGTGAATTCAGCTCTCACTTCACACCATATCTCTCAACCTCTTAGCACAAAAAACCTGGACAAAGCCAATAATGGGGGAATACAGAATTCAGTTCTCACTTCTCACCATGTTATCACCATGCATTTCACTGCCAAGACTTGAACCCAGGACCCTGTACACTATAGTCAAAGCAACATACCACTATACCATATCAGCAGTTTCCTGAAAGACAGGAAGGCTGAAACTTAAATGGCTATCATTTAGTGAATTCAGCTCTCACTTCACACCATAGCTCTCAATCTCTTAGCACAAAAAAACTGGACAAAGCCAATAATGGGGGAATACAGAATTCAGTTCTCACTTCTCACCATGGCTCTCAACATTTTAGCACAACAAAACCTGGACAAAGCCTATAATGGGGGAATACAGACCCAAAATAGGGACAAATCTCAAACACTGATCTTATAAACTTAGAAAATTGGCAGAATAAAAGGTTTTGTATTACCATTATTTTCTGAAGAATATAAAGTCTGAAATTCAAATGCTTGCCATTAGTGAATGCAGTCCTTCACTGAATTGCCACAAAGTCCTGAAAACTACAGATTTTATGAGGAACAGAACAAAAACATGAGGCATAAATTCACAAGTGGTGGTGGCTAGGCACTTTAGGCTCTTTTTGCCTGTACCGAAGGTACAGGGTTTGAGCCTGAGTACCTCTAGCCACCAGGTGTATACACACACACAAATACTGATCTTATAAACTTAGAAAATTGCTAAAATAAAAGGTTTTATGTAACCATTTGTTTTCTGAAGAATATGAAGTCTGAATTCAAATGCCTGTCATTAGTGATTGCAGTCCTTCACTGATTTGCCACAAAAGTCCTGAAAACCACATATTTTATGAGGAACAGAACAAAAATATAAGGCATAAATTCACAAGTGGGGGTGGCTAGGGCCTGTACTTTGGGTACAGGGTTTGAGCCTGAGTACCTGTAGCTACCAGGTGTATTCACCTGGGGCATTTTCACACACACACACACACACACACACACACACACACACACACACACACACACACACATGCACACACATCATTCAATTCAAAGCAGTCTGCTCACACACAGCATTCAATTCAAAGCAGTCCGCTCACACACACACAGCATTTAATTCAAAGCAGTCCACTCACACACACACAGCATTCAATTCAAAGCAGTCCGCTCACACACACACAGCATTCAATTCAAAGCAGCAGTCCACACACACACACACACACACACACACACACACACACACACACACATACATACACACACACACACACACACACACACACACACACACACACACACACACACACACACACACACGCACATGCACACACACACACGTACACATACACACACACACACGCAGCATTCAATTCAAAGCAGTCCGCTCACACACAGCATTCAATTCAAAGCAGTCCGCTCACACACACACGGCATTCAATTCAAAGCAGTCCACTCACACACACACACACACACACACACACACACACACACACACACACACACACACACACAGCATTCAATTCAAAGCAGCCCACTCATACACACTCAACATTTAATTCAAGCTAGTCTGCTCACACACACACAGCATTCAATTCAAACCAGCCAACTCACACACACACACACACACACACACACACACACACACACACACACACACACACACACACACACCATTCAATTCAAAGCAGCACACACACACACACACACACACACACACACACACACACACACACACACACACACACACACACACACACACACACACATACAGCATTCAATTCAAAGCAGCACACACACACACACATACACACACACACACACACACACACACACACACACACACACACATGCACACACATCATTCAATTCAAAGCAGTCTGCTCACACACAGCATTCAATTCAAAGCAGTCCGCTCACACACACACACACAGCATTTAATTCAAAGCAGTCCACTCACACACAGACAGCATTCATTTCAAAGCAGTCCACTCACACACACAGCATTCAATTCAAAGCAGCAGTCCACACACACACACACACACACACACACACACACACACACACACACACACACACACACGCACGCACACACGCACACACACACGTACACATACACACACACATGCAGCATTCAATTCAAAGCAGTCCGCTCACACACAGCATTCAATTCAAAGCAGTCTGCTCACACACACACGGCATTCAATTCAAAGCAGTCCACTCACACCTCACACACACACACACACACACACACACACACACACACACACACACACACACACACACACACACACACACACACACACAGCATTCAATTCAAAGCAGTCCGCTCACACACACACAGCATTCAATTCAAACCAGTCCGCTCACATGCACGCACACACACAGCATTCAATTCAAAGCAGTCCGCTCACACACAGCATTCAATTCAAAGCAGTCCACTCACACACACACAGCATTCAATTCAAAGCAGTCCACTCACACACACACAGCATTCAATTCAAAGCAGTCCGCTCACACACACACAGCATTCAATTCAAAGCAGTCCACTCACACACAAACAGCATTCAATTCAAAGCAGTCCGCTCACACACACACAGCATTCAATTCAAAGCAGTCCCCTCACACACACGCACACAGCATTCAATTCAAAGTAGTTCTGCAATTCCCTACTTTAATTCAAAGCAGTCCACTCGCTCAAGTAGCTCTCTAGTACAGTTCAGTTCCAGCAGAAACAGTCCTTCCTGTGCAGTCCATTCCCGCTTGCACTCGCAAAAGTCCTTCTGCTCGCTCAAGTAGCTCTGCAGTACTTCTATCCTTTGGGCACTTCAGTTCCAGTTTCCATTTGCACTCGCAAAAGTCCTTCTTAGCCAGAAACCGGAAATGTGAGCCCTTGAGCTCAATTTCGACAGGTTGATGGAGCTGACGTCATTGTGCATGTGATGATGTCAGCTCAAAAAGTGAAAATTTAAAAAAATTAAAAAAAAGCTGGGAAAATCGGAAATGAAGGGGTGCCACTCGGGAATCATGGCAGCCCATTATTTGGACCCCAAAACTCGGTAAAATCCAAGTAATTCGGTACGGTTGAGAGGTATGCTTTGAGTCAGTCACCAGAGCTGCGGATAAGGGCAAGGAAGTTCATACAGCCTACCTTGATCTGGCCAAGTCCTTTGATACCATTCCCCACTCAGGAATTATTGATAAATTCACCAAACTAGGCATCAACCCCTATAACACTAGGTGGGTTGCAAACTGGATCCCAGATAGAACCCACAGTGTGAAAGTAGGAGACTCCAAGTCAGACTGCTGACCAATCATGATTAGATGCCCACAGGGATTGGTCCTGGGTCCTCTCCTGTTTAGCATCTACTTCTTAGAAGTTCAGGACAACATGGAGGGACTCTGGCTGACCAAGTTCACAGATGACTGCAAGCTGGGAGCCATAATTAACTCCCCAAGTGATGTAGACATCCTACAGAAAGGCCTCACTGAGACCAATGATTGGTGTCAAAACCATGGCCTTAAGCTTAATGCCAAAAAATGCGTCGTCATCCCCTTTGGGAAAAACTCAGTTCTCATTAATTACCACATCGATGAGAGCCCACTGAACACTGAAGGCGTTATAAGAGATCTGGGGAAACAGGTTGACAGCAACCTCTCCTTTGACCACCACATTGCCACTGTGGTCAGAAAATCCTTCTATGTGGCACATCTCATTACCAAGAGTTTTGCATCCAAGAAGAAAGAGGTCATCATCTCTCTCTGCTTTTCCCTCATTAGGCCAATCATCGAGATTAATGCCCCATTTGGCATGTACCTCACTAGACACATGCTGGAAAGGCCACAAAAGTACCTCACAAAGAGGATCCTAGGCCTTAAACACATGTCCTACATGGACAGACTCAAAAAATTCCAGCTATTCTGTCTTATATCATCTACTAAGAGGTGGTCTCTGCTTGACTTACAAAGCCATGTTGGACCCAGCTCTTTTAGAAATGCTACATCTAAAGAAATCCAAATCCCTCAGGACCACACACTCCAGAGACCTCAACCTCATTACCACAATCAACACAACATGCTGGAGGTATAGGTTCATAACCCAGAAACTGCCCATGCTCTGAAACAGACTTTCCATACATGTCAAGCAGAGCACCTCACTGGCCCTCTTCAAGAGAAATCTTGGTGAGTGGATGGGAAATAAAAAATTCACCCCATGGATCACCGCCATGGCTCTACTTGATAGAGGCACTGGGAACTAACATCGGGTGGCACAATGCCAGGGCACTTCTATGGGCTAGGCTTGTAAAGGCTTCCTGGCCATTAGCTAGTACACACCTATGAACCTATGAACCTATAAGAGCAATATTTAAAATATGTCCCTATTTTTGGGCCATTGTCCCCCCATTAGTCAGGCTTTGTCCAGATTTCTTGCACTAAGAGGTTGAGAGGTATGGAGAGTGCAGAGGATGTCTGCATTACCAAACTGTAGTGAGGTAATTTGGAAGAGTTAGGCAGAGATTACTTTTGAAAATGGCAGCAATGCTCCCTGCTCTATTATGAGACCCATCTTTTCTTAGTATATTGTATCTTAGATTTTGTCCTTAACAAGATGTTCATCGTGCATACAGCTGCAGTAATCACAGATGGGTTTTCTGCCGTCAGGCGGGTCCTCGGTCGGCCGAATTCCAAAGTCTAGTTCCGGCGTCAGTTGTTGTCGCTTTCTTTCCTGATGTCAGTGAGGCAGGGGTATATAAGACACAGCCGACGCCATTTTCTTCAGTCTTTTTTGCCGTGCGGTGCCCGAAGCAGAAGCAGTTCGCAAGTGCCGGTCGGCCAGCTCCTGAATTTACGAAAAATTGGAAACCAAAGTCTTCTTTAAAGCTAAGTACCCCGTTGGGGAAAATTTTCTTGCCTCAGACCGATGTCAGAAAAAGTTAACAATTGTATTTCTTGTGGGAAGCAAATACCGCATAAGGATTTCCATTCCCTCTGCATACCTTGTTTAGGCCCAGACCACGATGTCTCGGGCTGTCGCTTTTGCGCTACTTTCAATAAACGCACTATTAAGCGTCGGGCGGAGTTCGCCCAACACTTTTTTGGTAAAGCCTTTGATTATAAAATGTCATCGGAGACTCCGACTACCGTTTTGTCCAAAAAATGCAAGGACAAGGACCGACACGCGAGGTCCGCGGTCTCCACCGACACCATGCCAAAACCGGCTACATGTGGTCCGGTTCTCAGCGAGACGCCTATGCAGTCCCTGACTACTGACGACACTTCTTTGGCGGTGTCTTCTGTAACCGAGACCGCAGGTACCTCGGCCCATACCCAGACTACAACCACCGAAGCCACTGTGAGCGTTGAGCCTTCTAATGTGGACAGGTCCACTTCCACCCATGGTGTCTTTAGACCCTCATCTTCCTTTTCCATTAAGGCCTTTACTAAGTCCAAATCAGCCAGGCATACCAAGAGGCCTGTTGCACAGGGCCCATCTCCAGGCCCCATGCCTAAAAAGCAGATGCTTAAAATGGCTGAGGATTTAATTACTCTTATCAGGGGTTCCCAACCCCCTCCAAACAAGACACCCAGAGTGGAGGAAGATTCTCCCTCTTCTGATCAGGGCTCCATTTTTTCAGAACATTCTGATGTAGAGGAACACTCTTACTCCCCTTTTGAGGATTCTGATGCAGAGCAGTCCATTTCTTCTGTATCTCCTCCAGAGGATTTTTCCTTTGGGGAAACCTTGCACACCTTGAGGGAACACTTCCATTGGGAAGGCCAAGACTTTTCTGATTCCAAGAAAAGACTTAGGGAATTTCTTTTGTTACCTCAACACAGACCTCTGGCGATACCTCCTGTCTTGGACATACTTGATGATGTTTATTCGGTGGCTTGCCTTAATCCGAATTCCCTCCCTCCTGCCCCAGTCAAGCCTGATAGGTACTACAGAGTTCCTAACTCTCACCAATTTCTTTACAAGAGCCATAATGCTGACCCTGAAACCATTTCTCAAGGCCCCAAGGGAATGAAGGCCTCTACTACTAAGAATCCACTACCTTCCGAAAGAGAGTCAAGATCCTTAGAAAGGTGGGGAAAAAAGGTATATACCTCGGCCACCCTAGCCATGAGGGCCTTAAATTGTCAGTTCCATATGCTTAAATATCAGCAGTTTCTGTTATCACAATTAAGAAATAAAATGTCTCAACCTGAACAACCAGATTTAAAGGAGTTGCAGGATATGATGCATAGTGCAGAACAAGTGGGTAAACACACCTTACAATGTGGCTATGATGCCCTAGAGGCCTCAAGTAGAGCTGCTGTTACAGGATCAGTCATTCGTAGACATGCATGGCTTAGGGAACAAATCTTGCCTGATCATGTGAAAGCTAAACTACTAGATGCTCCTTTACAAAAGGATGTGCTATTTGGTACTAATGCTGAGGAGATACTACGGAAAATGGAAGAAAAAGCCAAATCTATGCAAACTGTCAAAGCTTTTCTACAGGTTCAACCACCACGTTTTAGCAGAAATTGGCCTTCTAAAAACTGGTCCTTTCCAACCACGGACAAGCCCCAAAGAGGTAGATACAGGTGCACAAGGGGCAGAGGACAATCACAAGGGTCATATAGAGGCAGGCAATGGCAAACTCCAGCACCAAGAGGTGGCGAAGACAGTGCACAACAATACAGGAAACAAACCCAATGACTTCCTCCTTTCCATGCCAAGCAAGTCTCAGCTGGCAGCACCCTTGGGAGGAAAGCTGGCATTATTTACAAGAAATTGGCATATTGTCACAACAGACAAATGGATCCTGGACGTTATAAACAGAGGCTACAGATTTCATTTTCACACTCTTCCAAAAATTAGAGGCATGCCAAACCTGCCACACAATCAAAGGGCAGAGGCACAACTACAAATTTCAAAGCTCATAGACATGAAAGCTATTCAAGAGGTACCTACTCATGAACAAGGTCAAGGTTTTTATTCCAGGCTATTTCCGGTACCAAGGAAAGTAACCGACTGGAGACCCATTTTGGACTTATCCATCCTAAACACATTCTTACTCGTACCAAAATTCAAGATGCTCACATTACAGCAGCTTCTTCCCATGCTGGGCAAGGAGTTTTGGCTGGTAACATTGGACCTCAAGGAGGCATACCTGCATGTCCCAATCAGACAAAGCTGCAGAAGATACCTCAGATTTCTTGCAGGTTCAATCCACTATCAATTTTCTGCATTGCCCTTTGGCTTATCTACTGCGCCCAGAGTATTCACGAAATGCCTGGCATCAGTAATTGCCTATTGCAGACTTCAAGGGATACAAATTTACCCTTATTTGGACGACTGCCTGTTCCAAGCGGACAGCAAGCACATACTTCTGGAACATCTGGCTTATGTAACATGGTTACTGAATTCTCTGGGATACACAGTTAACAAAGAGAAATCCAGGCTAACACCATCTCAGAAAATAACTTTCCTGGGTGCCAACTTGGACACAAACACCCAGATGGCCTATCTTACACCAGAAAAACAGGGGCAACTAACTCAGTACTTCAAAATACTAGCAAATTGTACCAGGCTTACTGCAAGGAAAATCCTGCAGGCTCTGGGCTTCATGGCATCTTGCATTCTTTTAATCCCATGTGCAAAGTTGCATATGAGGAAACTTCAGTGGTACCTAAAAAACTTATGGTCTCAACATAGCCACAGTTTGGAAACAATAATACCAATAATTCCATGTTTGCAAAAGGAATTTCTATGGTGGGCGCAAGCATATCAAACAAACACAGGTCTCCCATTCTGCAAGCCTCAAGCAAATCAAGTCATCACAACAGACACCTCAGATTACGCCTGGGGGGCGCACATGACAGACAGGTGCATCCAGGGCAAATGGTCCCAAAAGGAAAAGCACCTTCACATCAATCAAAAAGAAATGCTAGCCGTGATAAATGCAATTACAGCTTTCAAGGACCTCCTGCATCCAGGACAATTATTGATAAGAACAGACAACACCACAGTAATGTGGTACATAAACAAACAAGGAGGAACACATTCATACTCCCTGTGCAGACTAGCCATGACACTTTGGAACTTGGCTCTGGAATGGCAAATCGAACTTCAAGCACAGTACTTGCCAGGTTTGGAAAACACGCTGGCAGACAATCTAAGCAGAAATATGACAGATCCACATGAATGGAAGTTGCACCCTGAAGTGTTTACAAAGATAATCCAAGCATGGGGAAGGCCAGACATAGATCTCTTCGCCTCCCACAGGAACCATCAATTGGAAAAGTTCTGTTCAAGGACCTTTCATCCAAAGGCCTGGAGAGTGGACGCCCTTTCATTCAGTTGGGCAGC
Organism: Protopterus annectens; assembly: GCF_019279795.1. Classification (NCBI taxonomy): domain Eukaryota; kingdom Metazoa; phylum Chordata; order Ceratodontiformes; family Protopteridae; genus Protopterus; species Protopterus annectens. The sequence continues at coordinate 1,995,281,797 of NC_056739.1, forward strand.
ATGGACAGTTTACGCTTTCCCACCTCTCCCTCTTCTGCCCAAGGTGCTCTTGAAAGCAAGAGCAGAAAGACCGAAGATGATACTGATTGCTCCAGACTGGCCAAGACAACAATGGTACCCACTCCTGAGGAGCCTAACACATACTCCTCCCTGGTCCCTACCTCTAATGCCTTTTCTGCTGACTCAGCACAGCTACAAAACTCTTCACAGTCAGCTGAAAACACTCAATCTCGCTGCATGGAAAATTCCTTAACACCACAACAGACCCTACTCCCCAAAGAGGTGCAGGATGTCATTTTGGAGGCCAGAAGGCCATCTACTAGAAAGGCTTACTCCGCAAAATGGAAACGGTTTTGCTCTTGGAATGAGAAAAAAGGCCAGGATCCTAGAAAACTGAATTTGCCTCAGGTGTTACAGTATCTATCAGAGCTGCTGAACAGTGGACTTTCATTTTCCTCCATAAAAATCCATGCCTCAGCCATTTCTGCAGAATTCAACACTGATCCACCCTTATTCTCTCACCCACTCTTAAGACAGTTCCTCAGAGGGGCTAAGAATACAAGACCACCAAGGAAACAACCAATGCCAGCCTGGGATCTTAATTACATTCTAGAAAAATTAACATTGCCTCCCTTTGAACCAGCTGCCTCAACAGATTTGCAATATTTGTCCTGGAAAACAGCTTTCCTTCTGGCCATTACCTCAGCTCGTAGGGTTTCGGAACTACAAGCCCTCATGGCTGTGCAGCCCTTTCTCATCTTCCATCAGGACAGGGTTTCCCTTCGAACCAACCCGTCATTTATGCCTAAAGTGGTATCCAGGGTAGCTTTAAATCAAGCCATACACTTACCTACCTTTTACCCCAATCCTCAAAATAAAGGGGAAAGGCTGCTACACTCCTTAGACATCCATAGACAACTACGTTATTATTTGGACAGAACAAAGCCTTTCAGGAAATCAGAACAACTTTTTGTGTCCTATGCTGTAGGAGCTCAAGGGAAGCCAGTTACCAAACAGACAATTTCAAAATGGATAGGCCACTGCATACGTTTTTTTTACTCCTATCATGGAAAATCTGTCCCTACATGCATCAGATCCCACTCCACCAGGGCCACAGCTACCTCTATAGCCTTCCTCAGAGGAGTTCCTACCAAAGATATTTTGGAGGCAGCCACTTGGAGTTCTGTGCATACCTTCACAAAACACTACCACCTGCCTTTATATTCCAAAACTAGAGCAGGCTTCGCCACTGCTGTGTTGCAGGGCATTCTGGCTCATCCCAGTTCCACCTAGTGCCTACCACCCTGTGCGTAGCTTTGGGATTCTACCCATCTGTGATTACTGCAGCTGTATGCACGATGAACATAGTACAGTTTTGTACCTACCATAAATGTAGATGTTCGAGTGCTAATACAGCTGCAGTACAGTTTTCCCTCCCTCCTTCCCCTCTTGGTAAAGGCCTAGGGCTTAACCCCTCTTCATAAAACCTGATTGGGTTATCCTTCTATGGTATATTTGCTTGCAACTATTGATTTTTGATTATATTGCATTGCATGTATATAAATATAATTTATGTATTGCCTTCCTCCTGGGGGCACCTGACATCTGGGGCAAGAAAGACTGAAGAAAATGGCGTCGGCTGTGTCTTATATACCCCTGCCTCACTGACGTCAGGAAAGAAAGCGACAACAACCGACGCCAGACCTAGACTTTGGAATTCGGCCGACCGAGGACTCGCCTGACGGCAGAAAACCCATCTGTGATTACTGCAGCTGTATTAGCACTCAAACATCTACATTTATGGTAGGTACAAAACTGTACTTTTCCATGCATGTAGGTTGGCTATTTTATTACAGATGTTTCTGATGTTTGTGTGGTAGATACTTAATGAGGTTGCTTTGGTTTGGTGATGGGTGGTGTGAACGAAATGAGTGTTAGAGGGTATTTAGGTGGGGACAGATGATGCGGTAGGACCAGGGTTGGGGTGTATATCACTTCTTAAACATATATTTTAAGTAGTGTACTGGTAGACTAGGGGCTATTTTGTCTTTATTTATGTATTTATTTATTTATTTGCTTCGGAATCTGTGAGTTAAGGGGAGGCATGGTTGCATTTTATGTTTATAGTAGTGCATGGGTGACGTGGTGAGGAGAGAGGGGGCTATTTTCAAGTAGTGCTGAGTTATGTTCTTTGATAAGCAAACTGGAGGAGATGATGAGGTAGAGTAGGTGGAGGAATACACTGGAGAAGAATATGGTGGTGGCAGGGAAGTGAGTTGGGTGAGGATTAGGAGTGGTATAAGGAAGTGTCCTTGTCAGTATGCCATGGTGGTAGAGGTATGGGTGTGAACAGAAATGGGGTATTTGTGTGAGAGTAGCTTAAAGGTGAAGTAGGATGGAGTGGGTGATGGGTGAGGGTTTTTTGAGTGAGTGTTAAAGTGATGGGTTAAAGTGATATGCTGAGAATAGTTTGTGAGAAAGTGATTTTAATGATAATGGGTGAGTGGGGTAGAAAAGGGCTGCTAGCTAGTATTAAGTGTATGTGTGGTAAGCTCCACCAAAAGGAGTGGAGGATTAATTGTTTAGGAGATGTGGTACAGACTTAATTGAATAAAAGATTATGAGATTCTATTGGCTGTCTGACTGATAGGGGTGCAGCCTGTATAGTATAAGTGTAGATGATGTGGAAGTAGGTGGAAACTGGGGCAAGGATGTTGGACCAGAGTGAGCATGAGTGTAGTGAGGGAGAACAGAGTGGGTTTCCACTCCCTCAGAAATTTCAGATAATTAAATAAAGAATCTGCAAATATATAGATTAGTAATGGGAATAGAGGGGATGGCATTAAAAATGTATCTATTCCCTTAATAAATGCAGCCCTGGACATGTTCATAAGTATAGGTCTACCATGTAATTACCCCCTTGCTAGCCTTCAGTGTCAGATCTGCACTGCAGACATGCTGTGCAAGGGATTTCCCTGCAGACCCTCTCTTACAGACAGGTTTGATACTACAATACTCATTTCTGCAGCTATAATCTGTCCCAAACAGCATGATTAAAGGACAAATACATGCAACTATCAATTTATTGTCATCAGAGATTTTTGTTACTCCTTTTAATCTGACAAATAAAGCTGCACATATAGGCTCATAGGAGATTACTAGGCCAGTGGCTTAAGAGCCCTTACAAGCCTAGCCAGCATAATCTGATTTGACCCAATATGTGGCCCTAGGGGCAAGAAGATGGCATAGGTTTGTGCATATGCCTTGCGTATTTTACAGATTGCCCCATGCATAAGGGACAGACGTGCTACCCCAGGTGTGAATTTGTGAGTCCCCATCCATTTATCTAAATTGCATTTGAAGAAGACTAGGGAAGGGCTTTGTTTAATGAGAATAGGAAGCCTGTTCAAGGAAGGGATAATCTCCATGACACATATCGGTCTCTCCAGCTTGTTTTGTTTGAGTTACTGACTAGGTTTAGATCCCTAGATCAGGTGACCATTGTGCTGTTTGTTTTGCAGATGAGTAGCAGCTCTGTCAGGGCTGGATTTGTAAGTACTTTGTAGGTTAAGCATGGGTAACCCCTTAATAGTCAATAGGAGACAGAGTAAAGAGAAAGGGCTTTTAGTCTATCCACATAGGACATGTTGTTAACACCCTGCATTTTCATTGTGAGGAACATCTGGGGTCACTCCAGCCTTTTCAAGTACATATCAAATGGGGCATTGTACTTGATTACTGGTCTAATGAGGGCTGAGTACAGTGGAGCTATACCTTCCTTGGATCTGGATGACATACCTTTACTTATAAGTTGTGCCACATAGAATGACTTCTTCACCACTGTGGAAACATTATGGTCAAGGTTCAGGCTACTATTTATATGTGTACCCAGATCGCTCATCTCTGAGTCTACTCTTAGGGGTGTCCTATTATTGTTGCAATTTGCAGGGGCTTTGGCTTTCCAAAGGATATGATAATGCATTTTTTCACATTTAGTTTTAGGCCATGACTCTGGCACCAGCTATTTGTATGATTTAGATCCTCCTGAAGAATATCTACATCATGGGGGATTTGATGAATGCCCCCCAGCTTGTAGTCATTTGCAAACATCGTCATCCAGAGGCCTTCCATATTAGCCATGACTTCAAAAACGTATATTCCAGACAGGAGTGGACCCAGCACAGAGCCCTGTGGCACACCACTAGTAACTGGCCTCTTGCTGGATGTGGATTCACCCACTTTAACCACATGTGTTCTGTCTGTGAGCCAGTTGGTTATCCATGTGGTGACATATGTATTAGTACCAAGTTTTGTGAGTTTATTTATTAATACCTGCGTGTGGGATTATGTCAAATATGTTGGCCAGGTCAGGGTAGGTGGTATGCACTGTCTTACCTTCATCCATGGCTCTAGTGACTTTTTTCAAAAAAGTCCACCAGATTTAGTAGGCATGACCTGCCCTTGATAAAGTTGAATTGAGCTGGGTCCACTGTTTGGAGGTTTCCTGTGTCATTATTTATCAGGTCCATGATTATTCTTTCCATGACCTTACATATAAGTCTAGTCACTGCAAAGCCAACAATCATGCCCTCACCCACCACTCTCACACTCAGCCCTACTCCTCTCCACACTCCTAATATCTCTACTCTATCTCACTGTTCTAAATCCCATTTCCCTCTCCACTAATTTCTCTACCACCTCTTCCACCTCTCTTCCTTTCCTATTCCAACCAACTGCTATTCAGACATCTCCTCTAGCCTATATTAACTATATCCTCTCCTCCAACACAAAGTGAAGCCTATCTCCACAATATCTAAACACCATTCAACTGATTAAACTTCTCTACTGCAATTCTTCTAATAAGTCTATCCAAACCCACCACTAACCAAAAGCTTTCATGCCCTACTGTCAAGCTATCCACCATGCCCTTATGCAGCGACATACACTCTAATCCTGGACCCACTACCCTCAGCCATTCTGCCACACCCATCATCAAAGATTCCCACAAGTCATTATATATAGTAACCGTAAATATCCAAAGCATCTGTAATAAAATTACAGACTTTCATGCATGGATCACTCACCAACAACCAGACATCATTGGCACTACTGAGACCTGGCTAAAACCCCATATCAAAGACACTGAATTTCTCCCCAAAGACTTTCAAACTATACGATTAGACAGGGCCAATAAAAAAGGAGGAAGAGTTGCCCTCCTGTTTGCAAATACCTGCAATCTAGTCCCATTTACTAACCCCATACCACAGTTCTCTAATGTAGAAATACTCATAACTTTCTTAAATATGAACGACAGCAAAACACTTTGCATTGTTGTTCTCTACATAACCCCTGGAAACAACATACCCATATGGATTTCTTCCAATATCAAAAATGAAACTTTCATACTATGTGGCGAAAATATCAGCTGTCTAGAACTCAACTCCAACCACACAGTGTCAAATATTAATCTCTTTAACTTCACCCAGCTCTTTCACTCCCCAACCAGACCTAAAAAAAGCAATGAAAACAGATCCATTTTTGACTGGATTCTGGTCACTAACCCCAAAAAAATATCCTTGGCTGGAACACTCCCTAACACCTTCAGTGACCATCTGTCTGCCTTTGTAAACTGTGCTTCCCCCTCCTGTCAAACTCAACATCAATATAAACAAACAAGGAATTAGACCTCATTCAACCCTGTGACCTTCAACAATATTCTAAAAACAACAGATTGGCACTCACTAAAAACCCTCCCTCTCGAAGAAACTATTGAGTACTTAAACATCACCTTCATGAATACACTAAACAGCCTTGAACCTCTGTGTCTACAGAGAATCAAAAATAACCATGTCCCTTGGCTATCCAAGCCTAGACTTTTCATGCATGCCAGAGACAAAACATGGGAAGCTATGGCAAACACACTGAAACACCTCAGACCACTCAAATTCAAAGAACTATGCAACCAGGTAAAAAAATCTAGTCAACAAAGGCAAAAAAAAACATTACTTGAAACTGCAGTCCAACCACAAACAAAACCCAAAGAAATTCTGAAATTCCGTTACTTCACTACTTAACCCAGACAAAAAAAACCTGCCCTTCCCTGACAAATAACCAAAAGAAATAGCCTCTCTTTAATACCTTCTTTATGAACTCCATAGCCAATATCACAGCAAAACGTTCTCAAACAAATTACTCAACTTCCCACACATCCCCACCTAAACAACCCACTTACCCCCCTCCACTACTAACACCCAATATTTGCATATACCCAATACCCACTCCACTTCCACTTTTACTCTAAAGTCCATCTCAATGTCAACTATAACAAGACTTCTACAAAAGCTAAAACCTGGCTCAAATGACCCCGATTATATACCCTCAGAATACCTAAAAATGGCTGCTGACAGTATCACCTACCCCATAAGCATACTTTTCAATAGATCCATCCTTGAGTCCTATGTTCCCCAAACCTGGAAGAGGGTTTTCATTCTCCCACTGTATAAAGAGGGCAATAATACTGACATCACTAACTTCTGGCCCATTACAATTCTTTCCCCTAGCTCCAGAATCTTAGAAAAATGCATCAATATTTAACTTCTTTGCTATCTTCTTGACAACCAAATACTTTCAACCACACAACATGGCTTCAGACCTGGCCATAGTACTACAACTGCCCTTCTCTCCTTTGTAGATACTGTCAAGAGAACCTGTGACACTGGCAAAATTGTTTCAACTATCTTCCTTGACCTATCTAAAGCATTCAACACTATTTCTCACCCTTTATTTATCACCCAACTTTATCATATCGGTCTTTCCCTCCCCATACTAAACTGGTTTTCCAGTTACTTAACTGAAAGCCAGCTGGCTGTCAGATGGGAAAACTCCATCTCTCCTTTAATCAGCACCCCTACTGGAGTTCCCCAAGGGTCTATACTTCGACCACTCCTATTTAGCATATTCATAAACAATTTCCACTCATCTCTGCTTCAGAGATCTGTTATACAATTAGCAGACAACTCTACTAATGTCTGCTGTTCCAATTCCATATCTGACCTACTTCAGGTAACTCAAAAAGCCTTCTGCTCCACTGAATCCTGGATGCACACTAACCACCTAGCCCTGAACCCAAATAAAACCAAAATCATACTATTCACTCCAAAGAAAGGAACCCCCTTAAATAAAACCAAATTCATCATCTACTGTCATAATAAGGCTTTAATCAAAGTCATTAAACACACAAAGCTCCATGGAGTCACACTCGATGAACACATGAAATGCGACCTGCATATACAACACAACATTCACAAAACACATCTTAAACTTGGAACTCTCTATAGACACAATCTCTTCCCTAGCCACAACTTACCTATTACCCATCACTCATCTATGATGCCCTTCTGTTTAACAACATTCAAAGCTCTTCAAAATCCAAACTTGAGACATGCTGCAACAAAATTGCTAAATTTGCAACAAATTCTAAATATTCCACCCATCACTGCACAGCTCTTAAGTCACTGAAATGGCTCAAACTGCAAACTATATCTCCTATTTACAACTAATCGCAGCTCACAAAATAACTTTTAAACCTTCTGTACTCTTCCTTCATCAGGCAACTAATTGAGTACAATGCCCCTTTTGGTATGTACCTTTCCAAGCACTTGCAGCAATTGGAGAGACCACAAAGGTTCCTCACAAGGAAAACTCAAGGTCTTCAGCATATATCCTATGTGGGTCATCTGAAATCACTGTCACTTTATTCTGTTTCATACAGACTTCTCAAAGGTGATGCCTTGCATATAAGGCAATCTTTGACTCTGCTTTATTGGAAAATTTGCATATCAGCAAGTCAAAAGGTACACAGGTTACTCATGCTAAAGACCCTAACCAGGTATGTGACATTAATAGAACCTGCTGGAGGAAAAGATTTGTCTCCCAGAGCTTACTACACCTTTGGAATGGACTCCCACTTCATGTCAAACAGAGCACCTCATTGGCCCTCTTCAAACGCAATCTGGGTGATTGGATGGGTAAATGTAAATTCACCCCAGGGGTTCCATCTGTGTCCATAATGGGCAAGGGCAACTGGTGCTGATCATGGAAATAAGGGTAGAACTTGGCTAGGCTTGTAAGGGCCCTAGGGCCATTAGCCTAGTAACGTCCTATGAGCCTATGAAGAAATTTCCTTTGGGGACACACTCTTTCTAGGATGATGGATTTTTTAAGTGGTTTTGTGCTCAGGTCTCTGATATCCATAAGAGGTAACATGAGTTGCTGCAGTTGGAATCTCCTAAGCCTGCAGCTGTTCCTCCTGTTTTGGCTGCTTTGCCGGCTGCTTCTTCCAATGCTTCTCATGCTCCTGATTCTCTGCCCCCTGTTCCCAAGAAACCTGACAGGTCTTATAGGGTGCCTGAGGATTGTTATTTTTTTAAATAAATGACCTGCTGCTGACCCCTCTGTAGTGCCTATAGCCTCTGATAAGCCATCTCAGTTGCTTCCTTCGCCCAAGTTATTGCCTTCTGACAAGGACAGCAGAGCTATGGAAAGGCTGGTTAAGATGGTTTACAGTTCTGCTACTCTAGCTTTTAGGGCTATTAATTATCAGACCCATACGTCTAGGCATCTGTTGGCTCTTCTTTCTCAGGCCTGTCAACTTATTTCTGATTTTCCAGATTCTGAGGGTAAAACTTCTGTTCTTTCCTTGCTGGGACCTCCTCTGAAGTTGTTCGTCATTCTAGTAAATGTAGTTATGATGCAGCAGGTGCCTCTTCTAGGGTTGCTGTCTTTGGTTCAGTAATGAGGAGGTATTCTTGGTTTAGGCTTCAACCTCTACCTGATGATATAAAAGCTAAGTTGATAGATGCTCCTCTGGATTCTAAGCTTTTGTTTGGGGAAGCTGCTGCTGGTTTGTTTAAATCTGTTCAGGATATGGGTAAGGCCTTACAAGAGCTTAAACATGTTTGTTTCTCCTGTGCCTGAATTTATTTACTATTATTTATTTATTTACATTTGGTTTCCGGGAAAGTCCAACTGGATGAACACCCGTTTTCAGCAGAGGCCTAGGGAGAAAAGCTGCACAAGTAACTTAAAAGTACATAAATACATACTATTACAAATTTTTACATTATAGTCAAAAACATTTGTCAGACAATATACATATGGCAAAAGACAATTTTACAGAGATGCAGTAAATCGATTTTTTAAAGCAATAATTCAGTTAAATATAACAAACATTAAGTAAATTTAAACAGTGGTGGCTGGTGACTTCAAATCAAAGGGGGGCTGCAGGAGACAGCTGAATGGGTGGGGCCAACATGAAAGGGTGGGGCCAACTAGAAAGGGGCGAAGCTATGCTCAAAACCACAAAAACTGTGACTTTAATTAAATACTGTGCTCTGGGTGCCAAACCATCATTATGAGAGTCTAATCAAGACAAAAATGAAGTGGAGAAGAAAAAAATTATTTCAATGCATTGGCTGCATGATAGCTTACTTAATATCTAGATGGAAACAAAAAGGTTGTGAGGCATGGAAAAATAAATTACTTTTTAAATACTTTACTGGAATGCCAGTCAAAATCAAGTATAAAAGAACAAGCAGCAGTCAACTCAAACCACATTTCCTTGCACTGCAGTTCTAATTATAATTTATACTCAGCTATTCCTGCTCAAGATATAAGGAGCTTTGCAAACTTCAACAAGATTAATGAACAGAAACTAGGATTTTTGATAGAAATAGTATTAGAAAGCATACACACAAAATCAAGCTTTGGCCAGGAGAAAAAGTTTTTCAAGCTTCAACAGATGAAAAGTGAAATGTTGTTTTAAATATTTTGCTTGAAATGAAGTTTGTGTGCCAACTAGAAGAAAAACACTCAGAAATAAGTATTAGAAAAGGTCAGAGGATATACCACCAGCTTGCTGATCAACAGAAACTGCAACCTTAAAGTAGGTATTGAAATAAGCATTAAATTATAAACAAAATGTATGTGTAGGGGAAGAATGAAATAACATTTTTTGTGGTACAAACAAAGATAGACCAAGGGATAGGAAAACTGTAGTAGTAAGGAGCCAACAATAACTGTATCCTTCTTAAAGTACCCCAAAGATTGCTATGCAGTACTATCATGTACCACATATTCATATATGTGTGGTGACAGAAGCATGGCTTCAGAGCAGTGAAAGCAGTCCTTATCTTCCTGGTATAATATCTAAATTTATCTTCAGACCTACTGACATTCATAGGGGAGTATCAATTTTTGTCAAGAATATCATCATCACGAGAGATTCCTTGTGACACAACATTTAACATCTAGAAGTCCAAATCACAAACAAGATTAATTACCACTTTATAGCTAGCTAAAGAACACCCTCTATGTCTCCGTCTGAGCATGATAATTACCTTAGCACATTGGTTGAAATTCTCATTAAAGCCAAGACTTTTCTACTTGTGGACTTCAACTATCTATTAATAAACTAGCTAACCTACACTGCAAATGTTTGGCATTGCCAGTAGTTCCTTGACATTACAAATGCTAAATGTCTTTCACAGATAGATAGCTATCCTAGTAGGAACCCCAATATCCTGGATCTAGTCCTCACAGATATGGCCATTAGTTGCAAACCTCTGTATGTATTATCATGTCTTGTTAAATCAGATAATAATTTGGTGACCTTTTCTTTAAAACCGATGATATTTCCCTTGTAAATGGTTCTGTATTTAGGGACTTCTCAAGATCAAACCTTCTTCATTTACTTAATGATTTAAATACATTATTTTGTAATCCTCACCCTAAGGATCCCATTTCTTAAGCTGTTACATCTGCCTTTGACTTCCACTCCCACATAAATAGTTGTATTGATAAGGTAGTCTCTGTCTGCATCAAGTATAATGAGAACTTTGAAAACCAAAAATATCTAGAAATCTTTCTTTAACTAATAGGCTAGCTAACAAACTTAGTGCCAGTTTTACTCCACCAACAGTAATTGTTATTCCACAGGTTCTACAATCCTAGCCACCCCCTTTAATTACTATAGAACAGGTTCTCGCAGCCCTCTCAAAAACTAAGAATACTTCATCCATGGACCCTGGTAATGTACATGTTCATGATTATCAGTACCAAATATGGCCCTTCTGAACCACTGCTAACCTGTTTAATATAAGCCTCTCCACTATTTAGACTCCTGAAGCCTGGAAAACAGACAATGTAATGCCATTATACAAGGGTAGCCCAACCACAAACCATGGAAACTACAGACCCTTTAGTCTCAGTAGCCTCATATAAAAAGCTATGGAACTCATCATTTCAGACTTCATTAACCTAGACAATGAAAATCCCTTAATCTTGGGCCCTCATTAATTTGGGGTTGTGAAAGGCAGGTCGTGCCTCTTTAACCTCATTAATGTCTTTGAAGAAGTAACCAAAACAGTGGATTGTGGTTAAGTAGTCATAAAACATATCTAGACCTATCCAAGGCCTTTGACACTATTTGCCATGCAGGCATTATTGATAGACATGTAAAAATGAAAATAGCCTTACATTATGCAGTGGATAGCTAACTGGTTTTCTGACAGAACCCATGTAGTTAGAGTTGCAGGTGCCACTAGTGAAAACAAACAAACAAAAAACAAATACCAATGGCTTACCACAGGGCACAGTTTTGGGCTGTCTCCTCTTTGGCATTTATTTCTCAGACCTTCAGGCCAGCACTCCTGACCTATACTTAACTAAGTTTGTAAATAACTGTAAGTTCAGTGTTGCTATTCAATCTACAACTGAATCATAATTGTTCCAGCATGGGTTAGACCATGTTAACAACTGGTGCAAAGATGATGCTTTCAAATTAAATATAAAAAAGTGTAGCATAGTTCATTTTGGTAAACAAAACAGTTTCACTTACCATATAGGTAATGCACCCCTCAGATTCGATCCTGTTCTGAGGGATTTAGGCACTCTTCTGGATAATTTCTTATCATAGTCATGATGCCTCTACAGTAGTTCAGAAAACCTTTTATCTAGATCATCTAATTTTTAAGGGCATCTCTACGAGATCCAGAAAGTCTAATTTCCCCTTTGCTCATATCTTAATAGAAGCACTATTGAATATAGCACACCATTTGACTTGTATTTGTGTAAATATTTCACAAAACAGATGACTAAACAAGATCAGTGGCCTCAAAAATCTCAGTTATCAAGAGAGACTCTCAGCACTTTCTCTGAACTCATTCTATTACACACTGATCTGCAGGGATCTATGTCCAGTCTTTTGAGCCATGAAAGATATAACCCTAATTGACCTCCTATTCCTTCACAGAACTAATGGAACCTCAAATACTCAGGTAACAAATATGGACCTTCATCAGCAGATAAACAACACACATTGAAGTGATAGATTCATATCTTAACATTTTACTCAATTATTTTATAAACTTCCACTACACATCAAACAGAGCATACCCTTGCCAGTTTCAGAGTAAACGTAGATAATTGGATGGATACCCTCAAATTCTCCCATGGTCTATATTGTCTTGCCCTCTTTGAGGCCAGAGATAACTTTAGAATAGGATTTTTTGGCTAGGCTTATAATGGTCTGCAGACTGTTTGCCTAGTATTTATGAACTGATATGTTAGACTACAAGTGCTATTTTTATATTTCTTTATTTGATGGCAAAAATACATTTAGTGTGTGTGTGTGTGTGTGTGTGTGTGTGTGTGTGTGTGTGTGTGTGTGTGTGTGCCTGTTTGTATGTATAAGCGAGTGAGTCTCCTTACTTGAGTGTACACTTTTGTTTGCAACCTTCTGTGTTTGTTTGTTTGTTTGTTTGTGTCTTTCGGCTTTTCCTGGTTAGGGGTCACCACAGCGGAACTCCGGTCCGCTAATGATTGGCAGTTGATTTTTACATACCGGCTTGCCAGGCCTGACGCACAACCTTCAACGAAGGTATGCCCATTCACGCATGTCTCCACACAGAAGACGCTATAGCTGAGAATTGAACCAGACAGCAACTTACTGTGAGGCGACAACGCTACCGCAGCAGCACCACTGCGGTCTTGTGTATCTGTGACTCTACATGCTTGCATGTGTGTCTGTATGTAGACATTATTATGTAAAATACTTCCTCCAACAGTAATTGCATGTGCTACAGCAACTTTGAAACTTTAGGTGATGGAACTATTCTACATTAAAAATATGAAAAATATGTATATACTAATAATAAAACAAATACAAAACAATTTAATTGATGTACCATTATCTAAGCTCAATAATGTCCTTCAGGGTAGACTTTAAAGAGAAATAATGGACATTCCAGAAGTGGAGAGGCCCTCAGTCTCTAACATCAGGTCTCACACCATTGGGGACTGTAACATTCTCTCTGTCAGGCATTATTGCTTGGATTAGCAATGGGTGTTTCAAGCTGCCTTTGCAATGTTCAATGTATTACATCTATTTATAGATGAAGTTCTAAAAAGATCAAGATTAAGGTGGTAGAAATACAGAGGTTACTTGTTTGTATTTGCATGAATAATAGCAGAGGAATTTCCCTTAAGTTCTACACAAATCTATCCTAACTTATATAAATGTCACCCATGACTTCCATGATCTCTATTGAAAATAGGCATGATGCTTAGATCTTCAAAATCGGCACAACACATTAAAAACATAAATGAAGGTGAACATGTAAACATGCACATTTAGATACACACATTTAGACAAATACAACTGAATGTACATATATAAATAATATAAAAACATATATAAATAAGGATATCAGACATAGGTGCACATAGTTAAAAACATTCCAATTGATATAGACTATACACTGTTTTTGAGAAATGGGCACAGGCAATATTGTTGTAACCCTGTACTCAGGTATATAGCTGTCAAAAGTAATGCATAGATACTGTATATACATTTTTACCGGCAACTTTGGAAAAAAGAATTACAGAAAATATACTTGTTTTGTATAGATATCAAAATGCAATACATATCTTAACCCCATTCTTTATCTAAAATAACTTTATTTGTATTGCCTGTCTTGCTAATAAGGTAAGGAATAAGGAATAAAAGCATAAATCCAAATGTATTAAATCCTCGGAGATATGCTACTGACTTTTATATATGAAAATGCAAGGGAGAACTTGCCTGCTTTTTATCGGACACTTTAAATGCCAGTATGCATTTATTTATATTTTAAAGACATACTGTGTTTTATTTACTATAATTCCTTTTCAGTGCTGTGCCTCTTCTTGCAGAATTGTGGGATATACAAGAATAAAGGCAGGCTGCTTTTGTTTTATTTCCAATTCTGTGCATGATTAGTTTATTTCTATATCAAATCTTACCCAGTAATAACAATATCTCCAGAGAAATGCTGAAACAAGGCTCATTTGGAATAGCTGTAGCAGTAACAAAAAATATGTTGAAGCTGCAGACTCTTATCAAAAGGAAAAAAGCAAAAGATTCCAGGTCTGATGGGTAGGGTGCAACCTGATTTCAGAAATAGACCACAACAGCAAACAAATACAATTCCAGTGGATGTCTCTTAAAAAAAAACTCTAAACTGCATAGTTCCTGACTAAAACATCTGCCACCATATTGCATTTGTTGCATTTGTATCACTTCATAATGCATGCATTATATTGTTCTCAGTATAAAAAGCCCTGTGCAGTATCATTTAAATGCAAGACCTACTACTTCAGGGAATTGACATACTTCATGCATAACGTTACAGTCCATGAAACTGAAAAGAGGTTTAGGCATCAGTATAAACTGGACAGTAAAGGAATGACAGTGCAGAAAAAATAATGCTACTTACAGCAGTCAACATATGTATTGCATTCTATATGTCATGCAGTTGCAAAATTACAAGCTATTTATTTACATTCTTTTTTTTTCTTATAGCATTCATAATTTCATCAGACAACTTACAGCTAAATTGTTCTGATTTATAACCTAGGTCTTCAAAACAGCAATTCACTTTTAGAAAAAAGTGAAATAAGACTGAAAACCACACAATCCTTGCTGAATATGTTTATCTGGCTCCTGCCCACCCTAGTCATGCACTGATCCAATCCAAACCCTACACAATAACTTTCTTTAGCAATGCCATTAAATAAAGTGTGTATACACATTTTGCACATACAAAAACACATGCATAGCACAAGATCTGTTCCCTTCCCTGGCCCTAAATCTAACTGTAGCCCACAAAAGCTTGAACATGCACTTTCACTCCGATGCCAAGACGTATATCCTAAATTTTTAGCATTTCCATGCAGTCCCTCTTAACAAAGCTGAATACATATCTTTAGTAAAAACAATATTGTTCCTTTCACTTAGTCCTGCACTCAATAGCAAGTGCTTTTGACAACTTCTGACACCAGAAATATCTGTCGACAACCTGTGCAGTTATTTGACAGGGTGTATGTTAACCTACACACACACACACACACACACACACACACACACACACACACACACACACACACACACACA
Organism: Protopterus annectens; assembly: GCF_019279795.1. Taxonomy (NCBI): domain Eukaryota; kingdom Metazoa; phylum Chordata; order Ceratodontiformes; family Protopteridae; genus Protopterus; species Protopterus annectens. Next base: position 1,995,297,287 of record NC_056739.1, read on the forward strand.
CACACACACACACACTAGAGGCTCACCTTCATCTCTCTCCTGCCCGACCATATGATATCCATCCATTGAGCCCTGCAGACAACGAACATAACACATATCCAGTACGATATCCATTGAGCCCTGTGTAGGCAACAAACCATGCTAATTATGTTAGCTGCCGCGCGTTAAACGCAATTGGTCCATCCTGCTGCTAGTGTTAGCTGCAACACTAGTTAAACATGATTGATCCAGCCTGCTGCAGTACGGAGTGCCTCCATTCTGTGCCATCACCACCGCACAGACTGCTGGGCATCTGCGGGGCAGAGATGCCTTTCCCCTACTCAGACTGCTGAGAAAGCAGTCTGAGAGTGTTCCCGTGCATGCATGGAGTACTTCCAGGGGCGGCAATCGTAACATGTTTTTACTTTGTTTTTGTGTTTCCTGTACTTTTTCTTTTTTGTTTTCTAGGGGGGAGGGCTGCAGTCCTGCAGTCCTATAGCACGAGCCGCCCCTGAATTTAAATATAGTTAGTAGTCAGAAAGAGCTAGAATAGCAAGAGCAAGTAATTCTACAGCCACTTAGCCTGGACTAGTACAGGTACAAAGCCAAGAGTCATTAAGGAAACTTTTAAGGGAATTTTTAAACTGCTTGGCATTGATAGTAGTTCTAATAGTAAGAGGAAGTGAATTCCAGACTTTTGCTACATAGTGGGAATAAAAAGAGTCACCAGCAGTGTTGGTTAATTTGCTCACTTGTATTGTAGTAGTAATTTATTTTCAGATCTAAGACTAAGCTTCGTAAAATAAGGTTTTAATATGTTTAACACAGCTGGAATTTTTTTTAGCCTGATATAATAATTTGTGTGCCATGATTAATTGAGTGTAGGATAGTAGCTGTGGTAGTTCTAGCCAATATAGTTTTTTAAGGAGTAACAGCGGTGAGCCTGATGTGGACAGTAAGCAGCAAAATTTGCATATTTCAAGTTTCTTTAAATCTGCCTTTTTGAGATTTACAAGAATTGGGGAGGCATACAGCAAGGTTGATAGGAGATGGGTTCTGGAAATAATAATCCTAGTAGTATCAGCTAGGAATTTTTTTCCTGTATAAGATACCCATTTTTTTATGAACTTTCTTGATTGTTTGGGATATATGTAGATCAAACTGTAGGTTATTATCAATTGCAACACCAAGTAATTTAGCTTGAGATTCAGTGATAATTTTTGTGTTATTGCCAGAAGTAATGTAGAAGGTGGTAGAGATGGATAAAGATCTAGAAGGTTGGAAGACCATAAGTTTTGTTTTTTTGGGGTTAAGTATAAGCTGAGATTTTGATAGCCATAATTCAGTATCAGAGAAGGACTTCTGAGTTATCTCTTGGAGGTTTTGAAGGGTAGGTGCGGTGCATATAAGTGTTGTGTCATCTGCATATTGGATAATAGAAGTTAGTGAAGTAGCGGTACTAAGGTAAATTGTAAAGATACTGAAAAGTAAAGGACCAAGTATTGATCCCTGTGGGACCCCTAATGTAATGGGAAGAAGAGGGGAGAGGTCATGCTGCCATTTGACATCTCATGTGTGATAGTCAAGATAACTATGAAATCATATGAGAGCGGAAGGACTGAGGTTTAATTTGGAAAGAATAGTTAATAATTTGTGGTGGGAAACTGTATCGAAGGCCTTGGACATATCAAGGAAGACAGCCAAAACTATTTTGCCTTCATTTCTAAGTTGATTAATGGTGTTAGTGAAACTCAGAAGAGCAGTTATTGTACTATGATAAGGTCTAAACCTATGTTGTGAGTTGTTTAGAAGATTATTGGTGGTAAGGTATTGGAGAAGTTGAGAGCAAATACATTTTCAAGGATTTTTGAAAGTGGGGACAGAATGGCAATGGGTCTGTAATCTGAAAATTCTGTTGAGATGCCTCTTTTTTGTATGGGGATCATGTAAGCAATTTTTCATATTGATAGGACATATTGTTCTGCAATAGATCTATTTATAAGGATTGATACTAGGTAGGATATAGCTTCTGCTGCTAATTTTAAGTATTCTGCTGGGAGGTTATCTGCTGCTAATGTGGTAGGTTTGAGTTTCTTTAATAGTTTGTATATGGTAGCTGTAGAGATGGGCTGGAAGGAGAAAGGGGAGTATTTCTTCCTGCTAAGCCTGTATTTGTTTGTAGGCAATCATGCCCTTCTACTAAAGGTAAAAAGAGTGACAAATGGGCTCATCCTGCTAAGACTCCTCAGATTTCAGGGACTCTGAAGCCTTCCTTTCCAGACAAACCAGGTGCTATATGACTATCCATACTGGCTTCAGATAACCCAGGATTCTTGGGTTCTGTCAATCATCTGTCACAGGTATTCTATGGAGTGGAAATCACGCCTCCTTTTATGGACATTCCTCAGCCTCCTCAGGAGCAACTTCCCAGAGGTTCTTCAAATCCTCTTGACTCAGGGTACTATTCAAGAGGTGCCTGTGTCCTAAATGGGGAAATGGTTCTACTCCAGACTGTTTCCAGTGCCCAGAAAAGAGGGCACTTGGAGACCTTTACTAGAACTCTGTCATCTAAACAATTTTCTAAAAGTGCCTTCCTTTTGGATGTTGTCCCTTCAGATTCTGTTTCCTCCCTTGCACCCTCAGGCCTATATGGCGTCTCTGGATGTCAAGGATGCTTATCTCTTTTCAGGATGTTTTTGTGTTTTCTGTTGCTTCCTGGCATTTTCAGTTCTCTGCTTTGCCCTTTAGCATTTATACTGCCCCAGGGGTGTTCACCAAATACCTTGCCAGGCTTCAAGGGATCCAAATCTTTCCTTACTTGGATGACCTGTTGATTCAGTCATCCTCTCCAGAGACCCTTTTGGAAAATCATCATTTTACTGTTTCCCTTTTTCAGCATCTGGGGTCCACTATAAATTTCAAAAAGTATTCTCTGACTCCTTCATAGGGTCATATTTTTCTGAGTTGCAGGATTCAGATGGTGCCAATGCTTCCTTCCCTGCCCTCACCAAAGGCCTTAACTCTCATTTCTTTCTTTCACACTCTTCTTCCTCTGGCTTCCATTATCACAATGGAGTTTCTGATAGCTCTGGATTTCATGGCATCCACTATTCTGATGCTCCCTCTGGCCAAACTTCATATGAGGAAGTTTCAGTTGTTTCTGAAGTCAGTGTGCCTTCAACATGCAATCCTCTACACTTTGTAGTTCCTCTTCTTCCTTGTCTCAGACAAGAACTTCACTGGTGGATTCAGCAGTTATCTCTGAATCCAGAGATCCCTTTTCATCCCCTCTTCCCTCTCAGGAGTTGTTCACAGACACTTCCGAGATGGGATGGGGGGGTGACATTTGGCTCCCTAAAAGTGCAGGGGTGTGGTTGCCTCATCAGGAGAAGGAGCACATCAATGTCAAAGAGATAAGAGATGCTCTACTGGCTCTTCGGGACTTGCATCCTCTTTTCTCTCCAAGGCCTCTCAAGATGTTCACAGATACCACAGTGATGTGGTATATCAACAAACAGGGAGGAAAGAGAAATTATCTTCTTTGCCAGTTGGCTCTTCTGGAATGGGATCTTGCTGTCAAGTATCAAGTGACTCTTCAGGGAGTTTATATCACTTCCAGTCAGAACATTGTGGCAGATACTCTGAGCAAGTCCTTAACTCAGTCCCATGAATGGATGCTTACCAGGGATGTGTTTCTGGACATTATCCACCAGTGGGGTACTCCTCAAGTGGATCTTTGTGCCTCCCCTTTGAACAGACAACTTCCTCTGCTTTGTGCCAGAGTCCTCTGGTGTGGAAGGTAGATGCTCTTTCATTCCCTTGGAAGGGAATGTTTCTTTATCCATTCCCTCCCCTTCCTCTCATTCTGAAAGTCCTGTTCAATATTCAACATGATGCTCCCAAAATCTTGTTGGTGACTCCCTTTTGCGAGATCTCTAGTTCCCTGTTCTTCTGCATTTATCCAGGGGAATTATCACATGTTACTTCACATGGTGGATCTACTCTCACAAGACAAGGGATCTCTCATCCATCTCCACCTGTCCATGCTTCAACTGACACTGTGGGTGATAGGATTTTGATTCCTCATCGACACTTTTCTTCTGAGGGCATGCTGGAAGTCCTGCAGGAGGCCAGGAAACCTACTACTAGGAAATCCCATTTATCCAAGTGGAAGAGGTTTTCTATTTGGTGTCTCTCTTGTAACCTGGACCTACTTAATGGGAATGCTCCTTTGGTTCTCCCTTATTTATGTGAGTTGCTCTATGCCGGTTTGTCCTAGTCTTCTATTAAGGCCCACCTGTCAGCTATCTCTGCTTGTCTGCCTTTTTCTCCTCCTTTAGCTTCTAGATTTGAGGTGAAACAATTTCTTAAAGGTGTCCTTAATATTAGCCCTCCCAGGAAACCTGTTCCTCCTCCCTGGGATCTTAATTTTGTTTTGGAGATGTTGACTCAGGATCCTTTTGAGCCTGCTGCTTCAGCTTCCTTGCAACATTGTTCCTGGAAGACTGTTCTTTTGTTAGCTCTTACTTCTGCCAGATGGGTGTCTGAGTTAAAGGCTCTTATGGCTGGTCCTCCTTTTTTGATCTTTCATGAGGACAGTGTGTCCTTGTGCACTAACCCTTCTTTTATGCCTAAGGTGGTTAATGAGCTATCAATCAGTCTATTAATCTGCCTACCTTTTCCCCTCTCCACAAACTGACAGTGAGAGGGTACTGCATACTTTGGATGTGCATATGCAACTCAGGGTTTCTTTGGATAATACTATTAGAAAATCTGATTGGTTGTTTGTTTCTTTTCATCCTAGATCTTTGGGACTTGCTGTATCCAAGCAAACTATTTCTTCTTGGATTTCTAAGGCTATTTCTTTTTGTTACACTTTTCATGGCAAGAGCCTTTCATATTCAGTCAAGGCTAATTCTGCTAGAGCTGTGGCTTCTTTTTGGTGCTTTTTTCAAGGGCTTAGATACTAATTCTATTCTTGAACCAGCCACTGGACTTCTGTGCATACCTTTACCAAGCACTACAAGTTAGATGGTATCTTTAGAGCTAGGGCTGGTTTTTCTAGTGCCATTCTTCGTGGCTTTTTAGGGGACTCTTCTGCTCCTTCCCCCTTCCTAGTTTCCTCTTGAGTTTTGGCACTCTCCCAAAAGTTAAGAATACTGCAACAGTGAATTTAAGGACATAGTACAGTTGTGTAAAATCTTACCATAATGGTAGATGTCATTGCCTTCACTGCTGCAGTATTCTATCCCTCCTGCCTTCCCCCAAGTCCTTTGCCTTCCTGGATGTACAGATTATCTCTTGAGTTCCTTGGACTGGTGTTCCTACTGGGGTGATCAGTTCTGACTATTGTAGCCTGAATGTCAACATTACACCTTACTCTATGCAAGGAGTGTTTGGGTGACGTTCGGCATACCTTTAAAGCAACAGGAGTCTTTGGTAGACTGGCCAGAAGTCGGGCTTCCATGGCAGGGAATTTCATATGTTAAGAATACTGCAGCAGTAAAGACAAAGACATCTACCTTTATGGTATGATTTTACACAACTGTACTTTCAGAGAGGAGGCAAAAAGATCCACTTGAGAGGTACTCCACTGGTGGATAATGTCCCGAAACCCATCCCTGTGAAGCATCCATTCATGAGACTGAGTTAAGGAACTGCTCAGAGTGTCTGCCACAATGTTCTGACCAGAAGGGATATAAACTGCCTGAAGAGTCACTTGATACTTGAGAGCAAGATCCCATACCAGAAATGCCAACCGGCAAAGAAAATAAAATCTTGTTCCTCCCTGTTTGTTGACATACCACATCACTGTGGTATTGTCTGTGAACACCTTCAGAGACCCTGAAGAGAAAAGAGGATGAAATGCTGAAATGTCTGAACAGCCAGCAGAAGAGCTCTCATCTCTTTGACATCATTCTGCTGATGAGGCAACCATACCCCCTGAAATTTTAGGCAGCCAAATGTCACCCCATCCCATGTCTGAAGCATCTGTGAACAATTCCTGAGAGGGATGAGGGGGGGATAAAAAGGGATCCCTGGATTCAGAGACAACTGCTGAATCCAGCAGTGAAGTTCCTGTCTAAGACAAGGATGAAGAGGAGCTACAAAGTCTAGAGAATGTGCGTGTTGAAGCCACACTGACTTCTGTAACCACTGAAACTTTTTCATGAGAAGTTTGGCCAGAGAGAGCATTGGAATGGTGGATGCCATGAAACCCAGAGTTCTCAGAAACTCCCTCATGGTAATGGAAGCCAGTGGAAGAAGAATTTGAAAGAAAGAAATGAGAGTTACGGCCTTTGGAGGGGGCAGGGGAAGCTAGCACTAGCACTGTCTGAATTCTGCAACCCAAAAGAACATAATCCTGAGAAGGAATCAGAGAAGACTTTTTCAAAATGTATGGTGAACCCTAGACTCTGAAGAAGGGAAATGGCAAAATGAAAATTTTCTAAAAGGGTCTCTGGAGAGGACACCTGAATCAACAGGTCATCCAAGTTAGGAAATATCTGGATCCCTTGAAGCCTGCAAAAAGCAATCACAGCAGCAAGGCATTTAGTGAACACCCTTGGAGCAGTAGAAAGGCCAAAGCAGAGAACTGAAAATGCCAGGAAGCAACAGAGAAATGCTAAAACTTCCTGAAAAGAGGATGGATGGATGAAAATATGGTGATAAGCATCCTTGAGATCCAGAGACACCATATAGGCCTGAGAGAGCAAGAGAGGAAACATAATCTAAAGAGACAGCATCCAAAACGAAGGCACTTTTAGAAAAGTGTTTAGATGAGAGAGGTCTAGAATAGGTCTCCAAGTGCCTCTTTCCTGGGCACTAGAAACAGCCTGGAGTAGAACCCTTTCCCCCTTTGGGACACAGGCACCTCTTGAATAGTACCCTGAGTTTAGAGATTTTGAAGAAAAAAATGAACTTATTCCAGAGGAGACTGAGGAATGACCATAAAAGGATGACAGGATTTCCACACAGTGAAGTACTGCTGACAAATGATGGACAGATCCCAAGAATCCTGAGTGATGGGGTTGGAAATGTATTGATATTCATACAACACCTGGTTTGTCTGGAAAGGAAGGCTTCAGAGTCTCTGAAAACTGAGGAGCCTTAGCAGGAGGAGCCTGTGTACCACTCTTCTTACCTTTAGTAGAAGGGTGGGATTGCCTATCAGCAAAGGCAGGGTTAGTGGGGTAGTTTCTCTGAAATTAAGGCACAGGAGAAACAAACATGTTTAAGCTCCTGTAAGGCCTTACCTTTATCCTGAAGGGAGGTAAACCAACCAGTAGCAGCTTCCCCAAACAAAAGCTTAGAATCCAGAGGAGCATCCATCAACTTAGCTTTTATATCATCAGGTAGAGATTGAAGCCTAAGCCAAGAATACCTCCTCATTACTGAAACAAAAACAGCAGCCCTAGAAGAGGCATCTGCCACATCATAACTACATTTAAGAGAGTGATGAATGACTTGAGAGGAAGTCCCAGCAAGGAAAGAGCAGAAGTTTTACTCTCAGAGTCTGGAAAATCAGAAATAAGTTGACAGGCCTGAGAAAGAAGAGCCAACACATACCTAGACATATGGCTCTAATAATTAATAACCCTAAAAGCTAGGGTAGCAGAAGTGTAAACCTTCTTACCCAGCCTTTCCATAGCTCTGTTGTCCTTGTCAGAAGGCAATAACTTTGGCAAAGGAAGCAATTAAGACAGCTTATCAGAGACTAAAGACACTACAGATGGGTCAGTATCAGGACATTTATATAAAAAAATAACAGTCTTCAGGTACCCTATAAAACCTGTCAGGTTTCTTAGGAGTAGGGGGCAGAGAATCAGGTGCATAAGGGGCATTGGAAGAAGCATCCAGCAAAGCAGCCAAACCAGGAGAAATAGCCGCAGGCTTAAAATATTCCAACTGCAGCAACTCATAGTACCACTTATGGATATCAGAGGCCTGCGTACAATCCCACTTAAAAAAAAAACAAAACAAAAAAACCCCATCATCCTAGAGAGAGTGACCCAAAGGAAATTTCTTCAAAAGGAACACCAGGATTAATCAGGTGGCGTAATGGTGCAGCAGTTAACATTGCCACCTCACAGCAAGAGGTTCTCCCATTCAATTCTTGGCTGGGGTGACTTCTGTGTGGAGTCTGCATGTCCTCTCTGCATTTGCATGGGTTTCCTCCAGGTACTCCCATTTCTTCCCACATTACAAAGATTTGTGTCTGGAGCATTTCTTTCTGGCCTCAGCTGAAAATAGGCTGTGTCTTAGGAGGACTTTCCCAGTCAACAAATGTTAAATAAAATAAATAATAAGATTCCTCCTCCTCCTCTGACCCATAGTCCAAAGGAGAAGGAATTTGACTAGAATAAGTCAGGGATTCATCATAAGAATCTGACTCATCTTCAGAAGAATCCTGTTCTGTAGGTCTTTTAAGGGAAATAGAGGATCAAGGAGGGGCAGGAACCAAAACCCCTTGAGGAAGCTTTAAGGGCATTAAAGCAGTAAATAACCCCTGAGTAGAGACCTGCCACTCACTTTGTGGATCGTTAGGAGCAGAAGAAACATGTTTAGTTTTTGTTTCTTTTTTAAGGGAACGCCTGCTTCAAAAAACTGAGAAGGCTCAGACCCAGGATGACAACTGAGAACCATAGTACGAACTTCTTCCCCAACTAAAAAATGGAGGAACTCCCCTAGGTCCCTCAGAAAAAATCAACTGTGGTTCCCCTTGAACATCCAAGATGGATACCTGCAAAGCCACTTTAGATGTGCTGCCAGCCAGATCCTCACTGGCTTCCAACATAGTCACTGCAGAGAAATTCAACAACACAACTGGGTGAGCCTCTGGGTTTGTAATGACCGCTGGAGAAACACCTGGCAGAGGTTGGACAACAGAAGATTCCGGTCATACCTTTTTCACCTTCTTCCCTAATAGTTGACCATCGGGTGGGAGAGTATAGTGAGAAACTTAAGATGCTGGTTCTCAAGTTACAAGGACAGGGAAGAAAGTCTACCGCAAAGGGTTTTCGGGATGAACATGTGACAAATTCAACTAGACATATGGTCACGAGAACTCCTAGACAAAAAAGACACTTATCGTGGCAGTCTTTATGGGGAATCTGTTTCCCACGTTGGCATTTACCCTTCCAGGATGGCACTAACCCCAAGGAGCACAAAACAAGACAAGAAAAAAACAAAAAAAAAAAGACAAAAACAGGGCACTTATCTGCAACTGCAAAGAAGTCAGCAACAGGCATAAGTAGTCACTGGAGAATGAAAATGCATTCAACTGGCAGACCAACAATGAAAAGATACATTCAGACTGGCAGCAAAGAAGTTCTGACTATGGTAGGCCTGAACATCATCTTTATGTCCTACGGTACACAAGGAGCATTTGGGTGATGTTCAGCATACCTTTAAAGCAACAGGAGTCTTTAGTAGACTGGCTGGATGCTGGGCTTTCATGGCAGAGAATCCCGTATGTTAAGAATACTGCAGCAGTGAATGTAAGGACATCAGAACAATACAATTCTAACTAGGCCCCTAATCATTAAAGTAGTTTCCTCTCTCACTGAAACCATTTCTGACCTAGAGGCCTGTTGGATACTTTTAACAAGGCAGATTAATCTAAAGAAACAAAATATTTACTTACAAAAAGTCACACAATTTACTTGCAACTAGCCAGAGATTAACCAAGTGCAAAACAGTTCTTAGTTTTCTGTAGGGGAAATAATTAGAAGCTAGATTTCTTTGTTTAGTGTTTAGCAGAAGTGCTCCCACCACACCAATAAAGCCTTAATGACCATAAAGGAAGCATGATTTAAGTAGTCCACATTTTTCACTTGTCTGTATCTAAGTGTAAAGTCTCTCTGCAAATGATCCTGTCTTTCTTTGAAATCTTTCATCATTTCTTTTTTGTACTTTGTCACATCATGTAATGTATCATCTGGTCCACAGAAACAAGCTCTGTCACTGTGAGTCATTATTAATAGTTGAGTGAGCATAAAGTTATGAATGACAGGAAATTTGGTACCTGTAGCTAGCACAGTGAATGAGTGAGTGTGGGGAAGGGTCCTTGCATCTAAGACATTAGAGTTTCTGCCTCAACCCTATGACATACAGGGATAAATCCCTGACATTACAACACAGATGACCTGAGCTTGAGTAGCAGCTCAGAAGTCCATATCAGGGTGGATGGGTGTAAGTGGCTGACAAAAGCTCACCCATCCTGGGAGGAAGGAAGTGGTATGAGCCATTACACTGTTGTCCCTTAAATGAGTATTGAGGAACATCAAGGGCAGCTATTGGCTATACATGGCTATCTGCTGCATGCAAACCAGGGAGATATGCACATGTGCATGGAAACATGCATAAATCCTCCAGAGAGCAGCAAAACTATGCATAGTTTCTAGCCACTGATAGGAAAGGGTTAGGCCTGGGGGTAGGGCCACATAGATTCAAAGGTTCATAGATTAGTACAAGGCTAACTGCCCTTCTGGGCCATTTTAAGCCTAGCCAATTATCCCATGTGAGAATCAAACCCTGTACCTTGTGTCTGTAAGGTAAACACCTTACCCATTTTGCCATCCTCCCACCCTTTTTGCCATCCTCCCACCCTAAATAATCAGCCCTTGCAAGTCTCGAACCCAGGACCCTGCACACCATAGCCACAGTGATTTACCACTCAGCCATTTGTGCATAATTAACACAATAGGCCCAGGAGGAAATGAATTGCCTGATAGGGCTGATGACCCAAACAGGGAACACATTAGCCAAGAGCTCTTGCCCTGTCTGGGGAACAAGTGGGCCTAGTTCCCATTCCCTTATCAGAAGAATAAATAAGCTATTAGGATACAGGTAGTGATACAAGTAGCGAACTACTGGATGGATCTAATAGGGGGAATACATATATTTAGAGTTTTTATAATGCATTTGATTTGGTTGCTGTTTCTAGAGTGAGCCAAAAAATGACTATGAATATCTGTTTAGGAATATGCAGCCATCAAAAAATCAAAGTGTGCTAAAAAATAATGACATTGTCTCAAGTGACACTCAAAAAAACACTATTTCAGAATACTGCCATTCTAAGTCAGTGGAGAGAACAGTAAAATAAATTAAATAAAAAGTGCATTGTGGGAAGAAAAATCCCTGACTAAAATGAATTTGCGCTAGTGTGGTTGCTCCCATTATATCACTCTAGGGCAAAACACATTAGATAGTAATATTAACCATTTATACAGATACAAGAAAAATACTACAGAAATATGAAGATAGGTTTCTCCCCAAAGTTGTCTAACAGCACTTGTTCTGGTAATTGCAACATTGCTTTTGTGATATACCATGCACAGTGTAATGGCTGCAGTTGTTTTTACATAGGGAAACTGTGAACAAGTTCAAAATCAGGGTGCCATACCATCTGTCTGATATCAGATTCCAGATCCTCAAAAAAACAACTAGCGGAGCACTGCTGTGATTTCCCAGACCGTGGAGGTTTCCAATTCCACATCCTGATAAACTCACTATGGGTCCACTCAAAGGAAACAAAAATGTCATGCTTGAAAAAATAAGAGTTAAGCTGGCAGATCAGGCAGGACATCCACCAACACCCTTGTCTAAACTAGCATTTCCATTAAAAATGTGCTTGCACTCAGGAAACTAAACCATAAATCATACAGCTAAAACACATGTACTGTTTAACCCAGGATTTGGACATAAACTATTAACATTAATCATTGCTGTTAATATGAAAAAGCCAATCAAGAAATTAGATCTGTAGATCACTGCATCTACCTTGGTATGGTTTATCTGGTGAATTAGTAACACAGGAAACAAGCCACTTTATTTATTTATTTATTTTTGTAATCTCAGGACATGTAGAAATTTAAACAGTAACTGTCAGGAGTTTCAAAAATGCTTTTTACCTTGTGATGTGTACAAATTTAAGCTGCAACTTTCAGTTATTTGAAAATGCTCTCTACTACTCATTTGGGACTTGGGCTTTCCTTTTGTTGTTAGGAATGTGAAAAGGGAGACCAAACCCTAGCCACCCAATTTGACAGCCCACACCCATACTAATTTAATTACATGTCCCTCTTAGATCATCTAACCCTGCCCTGGCCCCATGCCACCACCCCCTCTCTCAGGAGATTGGTTAACAGCTCTTCCACCTGATCCCTCCCAGTTTCTAGCCATTTATCTAGCCATGTACAAGGCTATCTAGCCCTCTTTACACTGACTTCATCATCTGGAACCTGAAGAGAGGAAGAGTCTGAACAGAAGAGCCCTCACTAACTGCTAGACCCAGGAAGAGGCTTGATAGTGAAGACCCCAGGATGGAACACCATAGAATCACGCTGTGAGACCAGGTGCATTGTCCGTCTCACTGTAGATAGCCCACAGCAACCAGGCCTAGATATTCTAGCCACTTGGCCTGCATTTAACAAAATTTCTGTAATTTACAGTACCATGAAAATTATTATCCCAGGGCCCCACTCCATACTGCTGCATTCTTTATACCAAAGGCATGGTCTGCTTATGCTCAAAATTATCTGAGATAGTTATTTTTATTAAAGGTTTTGTATACTCTGCAGTTAACCACTTAGTGGATTTTTATTCCATGGGCACAAAAGATCTATACAAAGGGTTCTGAGGTCTCAAACTTTACTTACATTTTCCTCCTACTTGTGCACATGCATGAGCGCTGTAAAAATAAGTACTGTCACTCGTTTCCACTATAAGCTATTTCTCTGGATGCATGTATTTTTCAAAAAATGGGAGTCACTTAGTGTGGCACTATGTGACTACCATCCCTGCATATAAAAAGATTTGTCTTCATCAGAAAAAAGAATGGGGACTGGTCACATTAGTCTTGTAAATGAGCCTCTTATAAGCAGGCACTGTAAACCTCTTTTACCAAACAAGAGAAGATTAGTTTTTTTATAATGCATTCAGGAGATATTAGCTCTGTAAACGTGGGCACAGCCTGTCATATTTCATGTGATACAAGCACTGACAAGTCAGACTGGAAAAAGTTATGTAATGAAGCTTTTATAATTTACTTCAGGGTGTATGGCTCCCCACAAAGGCAGACACAGCCTCTCATGTTATATGTGATACAAAACAGGCTAATAAAGTCTGATGATAGCCTCGTAAAAGCAGGCATTTTCAATGATCAAAGTGTAAACCACTCTACAAACCACTCTATTAGATGGACCTTATGAAGTTCAGGTGAAAGTGTTTTCTTAAATATAGTTATATAGTGGTAGTTCATGGTGTGCCGTTATGTTAAAATTAAAAATAAAAACCTTTTAATCTTTTAAGAATGAGGTTCCACAGGCTGCTGTGCTGGTAAAGCCTCACGGATCTTTCAGGAATATTCAAATAAGGGACTAACCTCTAAGCTTTGAGATTGGCTCCTTGTTTTTCCATCTCCCAGATTTTGCTCCAGTCAGCTCCCCTTGACCCTCCCGTCATTGTCTGTAACTGCCTTTAAATAACTGACCTTTTGAATGCAATGTATTAGAACAAGAACACTAATCCATCTATCTACTTAAACTACTTGAAATTTCAACAAGGTGTCTTTATTCCTCCCACCAGGAGGGAATAAGAGAAACAGAATCCCCTAGATCTTCAAGCTAAAGAGATTTTATCTGGACACATCCTTTGTACTCTGTTTCTTGTTAGTCCTGTTACCTTTTGTGTTACAGGTGGAATGCAAGACCTAACTCAAGCTTTCTGGATTACTTCTGTTCACAGTTGTCATTTAGTCGCAGACAGCACATTGGGAACATTCAGCAATTAATAATTAGCATAGCATATCCAATCATAAACAACATTAAACACTCATAACATTTTTATTAGGAATACTGTATCTCTTGGTGTCACTTTCCATACATTTATAATTTTAATACAGAATAATACAGTAATACTCAAAATTCTTTTGTAGAGCACAACAAATTCCAGACTACGGTTGTGGGTTGCAGTGCAGGGGAGTCAGTAATACCACCTCAGTTTTGCAAAACAGAATGTTAGAGGGGAGGGCAAACATACCGGATAAATGTAGCAATCTAGTGTCAGCATCCTATCCCATAGCACTGCTGTAGTGACCAGTGAAATAGTAAGCAATACAGAACAGCTGAGCAAAATCACGGAGCAATTTTTGTAGAGGATTAGGTCATTCTAGCACAACATCATGGAATCATTTACAGGATGCATTATCTGAGGCTGACTTTGAAGGTAGAGAGATTTGCTGACTGAGGACATAATAGTCTTCACTACAAAGCCAATAGAGTGTGACCATGTTATTAAGGATTTATGTGATATATTATCTTTGAAATTTATGCCCAAGATCTAAATAAACCATGTCAAGTACCCATAAAACCCTGCATTCCTTATCTATGGCAACACCTTCTTTACAGCCTATAGTGTTTAGGATACCATCATAGCATATGTAAATAATGCTTGTTGTCCACATGGCAAGTCAAATACTTGCTTCTGCCTTTAAGTCTTACCTGTGTAGTTCTGTCAAGGGATAACACTTTTGAAAGGTTTTGAATGTGTAAATCAAGAAACTGGAAGGCTGACTTTTGTTTTAGTCTGTCTGTGATTGTTTATTGTTTTAGTCCTCTTCTTACCCAAATCAGTCTGAAACCAATGTTCCCAGCTATGACCTACTTTTGCCTCACCCATACCTCTCAACATCTTAGTGCAAGAATTCTGGACAAAGTCAAAAATAATGGGGGAACAAATGCCCAATATCAGAGGCAGATTTTAAATATAGAGGATAATGATCGGGTCTCTAATCATAACTGGATTATTATGTGTTTGAGACATGGTTGCCAAGAAATTTATCTCAAGAGCGAAGCTCAAGAGGTGACTCTTGACGTCCATGCTGAGAACACATAACAGAGAGTTATGATTGGAGGCCCAATCATAATTCTTCATAGTACATGAAGCTTTATCTGCTCCATGTACTACCAGTTATAGAAGAAAAAAAATTGTGGGAGCACAAAATGTTTTACTGGCAGATTTTGTTTCTGTGGAATTAATGGCTTTAAATGCTATTAGATACTTTGTTTTGACACACTTTCTGTTTATAAGTCTGGCATAATGAAATTCTAGCAGCTTTTAAAAGCTGTTTTACCTTATACTGTTGTTTGCCAACCGGCAGTCCCTGCTGTCAGTCCTTATTGCAAGACCCGATTGTACCAGAACTTAGTCGCCCTTAGCAAACTTTGGTTAAACACCCTAGTCAATGTTAAGACTGGAACTCACTCCATGGAGGCGATTAGCAAGTTTATATTTTTTCCTAGTTTTGGAGCATAATCACAGTGCTCCATGCCCTATATTGCGCTTATAAAGTCAGAAAGTTGCTAGAATAATATGTTTTAAATTAACATGCAATTTCTGAAGGATATGGAGTCTGAAATGTTTGTTTGTTATTATTTAGTGACTTAAATCCTCAAAAATTTCTCAGAAAACAACAAATATTATGAGGAACAGAAAAATACTCTTTTTATACCATTAGGATACTGAGACGTTTCTTTCCTTGCCTTGTATAATTTTCTTATTGTTTTTTCATCTTTCCTAACCCTTTTCTTCCCTTTGATTATAATGTCTTTACAGGATATAGCTGAACACACTGCGTAGTTGTTTAGTCCATCATCTTTCCCTCCTATTAATATTGAACTCTTTCTTTCATTTTTCACATCTTATACATTCCTTTATCTACCTTTGTCAGATTGGCCCAGGTCAGTATGTCCACCCTTCTCCACTGTTCCCAGACAAATGGCTTGACATTTGCAATGTGTAGAGTTTGCCCATACTGGCATCTTAAGCAAACATCTTGTTAACTAACCTAACTTCTTTTTGGTCTGATGGCTCACCCAGTCATCATATTAACTGCTTTTCAAAGCATAGAATCTGTTTACTAATCTTCCTCACCCTGCTTCTCACCTACTACCAAGTTGGGTATGTTTGGGTCTTCACATCTTACTACTGGAGCTCCCCTTTCTGTGCAGCCCAGACGTCCTTTCCACCCCAGAGCTTTTATATCACATCGGTGTGAATTAGCTGCTTGTTTTTTTACTGGCAGGGTTGTCACTGCTAGATCAGGATTGCCTTCTTGTATTTTCATAGGTGATAATTTTTGTCAATACTTGAAGAATTAATCTACATTGTGGAGGTAATTTAGAGTTTCCAGTTAAGATAAGTTTGTGCCTGCCATTTCAAGTATATGCCTTTAAATGTGTAGGCTAAATTAATGTCCTTCTAGGGTGTCTGTAGTATGCTTGGACATACTAGGTCTAGTTAATCATCAGATTTTGCAGTCATTTGTGAAGTCCAGGATTTTTCCATTGGATTCTAAAGGGGCCTTGACAATTCTTCTCATCAAGAAACCTTTCTTGGTCTCTAGTAGCGTTGATAATTTCTGACCAATCTATAACTTGCCCTTTTAAAGCAAAGTTATTGAGAACATAGTTTTTGCATAGCTTGCATTGAATTTATCAGCTCATATACTTATGACTACATTCCAGTCTTGTTCTCATACTTGCCATAGCACAGACAGTGCCCTAATTAGGATGTATCAGTGTTTTTATTCATTTTTTCAATACTGATTATACTTGATCTCTCTGTGCCATTTAAATTTGGTCCATACACAAACTTCTCTTATTTGGAATGATTAATGAGCCTGCCTTAGCTCAGACTTACAAAACTCATCCAGATCCTTTGCAATGAGTGACACGTACCTCCTGGTCATAAGGATGCGGTCATCAGCAAATAGGATAAACTGATCCCATCCCCCATTTCTCTTGTTCCTGTTACCTCCTGGGCATTCCTTGCTAGGACCTCCATATGTAATGCAGCAGACTAGCCACTGCTGGAAATACCTCCACTATAATCTTTCTGGATTCACATCCATTCAGTACCTCTCCAACTTAGAGAAAGTGTGTAAAATGTATTCCTGAATCTCTGCAAAAAAAATCATATCAGCCATTAGCTGCATAAGGTAGTCTCTGATTGTATTGTATCAAAGCATAGCATTACCTTCCATCTCTACCTTCGTTCAGCCTATCATATAAACTTCAAGAGTGTTCCACATTAGCTATTGGACAGCCATCTGTTAAAACTAGCCTATCCTACTTCTGTCCTGTTAGGAGTTATTGTCTCTAGTCCACCCACCTAAGTATGGGCAAAACTGTAGCATCAGCTTTAAATGGTGAGACTGGCCCACAGATGTCCATCATATCTAACTCTATTCATATTGAGATGCCACTATTTCCATGGTAATACTCATGAAAGAAAGTAGATTTTAGCCTACGGGGTCTGATTATACAAAGTTTGTAAATGTCTACAGCAAACCCAATGGCTGTATTATCCCTCATTAAAACACATGCTAATGGCATTATAAAACTCCTCCTCTTAATTTCACTGTATATTTAACACCTATAGCTCTAAACTTTCCTGTCTCTGTTCTACATTATCCACTATTCTATTGTCATATACTCCAAATCCCTCTCTGCAATATAACCACTCATAAAACTAACAATGACTTTAGAAAATTCCTTACTCTTAACCATCTTGTCCATTTCATCCTTCACTTTCCTACAGTCCCTTTCTTGATTCTTAAGCCTGCATGACACTGTCTTACAAGCCTTATTTCAACTGATTCACTAACTGTATCTGCACCTGGGCATCTCTACATCTATTCTAGAAGACAGCATACTCCCAATATTGTGCTGCTACCTAAAGTGCCTTTTCTTTCTTTCTTTCTTTCTTTCTTTCTTTCTTTCTTTCTTTCTTTCTTTCTTTCTCTTTCTTTCTTTCTTTCTTTCTTTCTTTCCATCAACATTTTACACTTTACTGAGTATCTCCTCCAATCCCACCAATTTTCTATCCACATTAAGCATTCCTTCATTCCGTAGTACTATATTCATAGGAGCTGCCTTAATACTCTTCTATGATTTATCCACTACCCTTCTTTATTGATTCTTCATTAATAATCATTTTCAGCTCTTCTTTTATTGTTGCCACTCTCCACTTATAGAAGTACAAAAGTCATCATCCCAAATTCTAACTGCCACCTGAACAAGGTCTGATATTAATTACCCTGGCCAACCATTCAGCAGTGGCTTAATGCAATGGAATTGCATGTATGGCTTTCTTGGAATGTTTTGACTCAAGCCATAAAACCTTATCATATGTCTGTGTATGTGTGGTGTGAATTTGACAGAAAGATGGCTAACTGGGGAGATTTACAAGTTATGGTGGAAACATAATATTCTTGATAACATGGGTAAATGAAGAAAAAACTGTCATATTTAAAGACTTGCTTCTAAGTATGAAGACGGTGTCCCCATCCCTGCAGTAGTTTGCATTCAGTAAGAAGTGGCTGAGAGAAGGATGTATCCATTTGATTCAGTGTGAGTGACACAGCTGTTTAATTAATCCAGTAAACACATCTGGTGGCTTTTATGGATTTATTTATGAAAAAGAAGAATTATCATGGTTTGACCACCAGAGTGTGCTTTTTCACAGTTTTACTAGGAGACGTGACAGTATTTCTATAAGTAGTTACTAGGCATACAGTCCACAAGAGCATGCCTAGTAACTTCCTATGTACCTGCTGGTACTTCTAATAAAACTGTGAAAAAGCACACTCAAGTGATCAAACCTTGCTAGCCTCTGCTTAAGTGATTTGCTGAAAGTCGCACAGTAAACAAATGAACGTGAAAAGTTTCAAAGCCTTGCCACACAAACCAGCTCATTAACAACGCAGAGCTTTAGTACCCTGCTCTAACTGCCAGATCAAGGTATAGGTATGTTTTGTGATAGATGGTAACAACATTTGGTATGCAGTTTCACTTAGGCTGACTAAAATGGTATGTAATTTTGTGAAGGCTATGATAATGCTTATGTCAGGGTATATATGATAATGATAGCAGAGAAAGAAACAGGAGGTAAAAGTCAAGGCAAGGTATATTGGGACACGCATACATTTTAGCATAATGTGAGGTAGATAGTATAAGGGAGAAATACATATTTATAAAAGGAAAACCACTGCAAATATGTGTAATTTATCTTTGAACTAGTGGTAGTAGTATGTGTACCAGAAATGACAGAATATAAATGCAGGTAAGGGGTGAAAGTTTAATATGATGGATATCTGAATAAGAAAGATGGTTGAGGTTTAGCTGGATACTTTTTTCACAATAAAATAAGCTTATATTTTGCATCATTTTATCACTCTCGTTTTTTTAACTTGCATTTCTGATTGACAAGCTATCTAATGCTTCTCCCCGAAGTGGGAGGAGTTATACTGCATAGTATGCAACATGTGTGATAATTGTGTGTCCATATTTTTGAATTAATGTTCCTACTTTGCCAGAGCCTTTGTCCAGATTTTCTATATCTGCAAGTTAAGAGGTAAATTGAACAAGGAAGTTAAATCTAGAATCAGAGGTGCTGTAGTCAGCTGGGAGAAAATGTCAGGGAATAGGGTAAAGTGTGACAGAAGACTGCCAAAGATGTTGAAAAATAATTTGTACAAAACAAAGGTATGAAAAATGCTTCTGTATAGCAAAGAAACAGGGGCAGTTAAGACAGAGAAGCTGAGAAACTTGAGGTGATGGAGGTGAACTGCCTAAGATGGGTAATAGGATACACACAGTGGGACAGATGAAGAAATGAGGACATCAGAGCAGATGCCAAAATAGCCCCAATTACAGAGAATGTCAAGGAGAACAGATTATGGCAATTCAGTCACTTGTGCAGGAAAGCAGAAGACAATGTAGTAAACCATATTTAAAACAGACAGGAAGAAGGCAAGATAAAATGAGGATGTCCAGCCAGGAGATGGATAGATTGTGTGGGAGAAGACCTGTGACAGATGGGCATGACTGGCAAAGAAGGTAGGAGAGCGACTCTGAATTAGAAGTGGCAGTAGTTGGCACAGCACCCTGACACCACTGAAAAATGAGGAAAAGGGGGTTTATGATGGTGAATGATGAAGTGCATTGCACTCCAGTTGGGAATTAAAACCCTGCATCCCACATTAACTAAATTTAGTAGCCAGGCTGAAAAACAAATCATAGCAGTTAACAAGCAATTTCACTTTTATGGATACCATTTTTTTCCACTGGTAAGTAGTGAAAAATACGTTTTGTAATTTGTTTGTACTGTACCACTTAAAAAAACTTGTGTATTTTAAAATCTACTATCATTTCCTTTATTCCAAATTGTGCCTGTCCACAGCAGGTAAAACCTTTGCTCATTCTTTTTTGCTCTGCAGCTATGCTTCCAGTAGCACAAAATGAGGTATTCCATTGTATTGCAAATGTATGACCACATTCACTGCTGCATATATGTATATGCACATGGGTCTACTTCACATAATCAACCCACACTTTGCCAAAACTCTTTTTGTAGAGATGAAAAGAGCAGACGTTCAATAAAGAGAAGGTTCACATCAGCAAAAAATTCCACAGGGGAAAGGAAACAGTTGGCCAGTGTTAGCAAACTGCCCTTTTCCCCACTGTAGTGCGATCTTGGTGTTGGCATATATAGTTGGGGGGGGGGCTGTGTGTGGTGTTCGTAAGGTGGCCAAGTGCTTCTTTTCCCTGTGGTATTTTTTGCTGATTTGAACATTTGCTTTATTTAACATTCACTCTTTTCGTCTCTATGAAAAGAGTTTCGGTAAAGTGTAGTTTGATTATGTAACATAGACCCATGCACATAGATGTTAAAGTTATTCCTACAGACTTGCATAAACATACAAAGCTGAAGGAGGAGCAAAGTTTGTTTTCTACAATAGCATCCTTTTTATTTCTTTCATTTACTATTTTACTGGATTACTTGGTTGGTCGTTGGTACCTTTTTAGCCATGACCAAAGACACAATATATCTATATCTATATCTGTAATTTATTGTAGCCAATCAACATCCATGTTTTAAAAGAAATGAGTGTACTCATACAGACATGAGGAGAAGATGCAAACTTCATTCAAACAATGACCAGAAATCAAGACTGAAGATTGGAAAATGGAGCTGTAAGATACAGACCTTACCAAACAGCGACCGTGCCTTTTGAAGAGGTAACACATTTTTTTTAAATAATACCATTTCATAACAGCAGTGTACCATGAAAGGTTGTGGGTTAATCATATATTTTTCATTCTTATTTTGTTCTACAAACATTCCCTTTCCAAAGTGGGAAAACATGAATTACATAGTCCCTCTCACAGTGTCTTGCTTGAATATAATGAAATTGTCTTCACGAATTTCAACATGCTAAATGGTTCCATCTGCTCTATTTCACTTATACAATCCCTGGGATTCTTATGCTTTCAGTGGTTCTATTTATCTAGTGTTATGTTAGGATCTTTCCATAAGAATGCGCTAGAAAATTATGGTTGTTGTTCAGTCTGATAAAAATAATCAACTGAATGCATCAAACCCAAACATTCTTCTTCTTTCGGCTTTTTTCCGGTTAGGGGTCACCACAGCGGATCACCTGTCCGCTCATGATTGGCAGTGGAGCTTTACAGTGTCGAGTTGCCAGTCCAGCGCCCAACCTTCCACAGAAGGCACACACACATACCTAGGGCCAATTTAGAGTGTCCAATCCACCTACAGCATGTCTTTGGGATGTGGGAGGAAACCAGAGCACCCGGAGGAAACCCACACGACCACAGGGAGGACATGCAGACTCCGCACAGAAGGCACCCCAGGCAAGGATCAAACCAGAGAACCTCTTGGTGTGAGGCGACAATGCTAACCACTGCACCACTGAGGCCACCCTGTCAAACCCAAACATAATTTCTGAAAATCAAGCATGCAATCTGCAAACAAAAACATAAAAAGTGTAAATATGTAAAATTAAGTCTGTTGAAGGGCATGCCACTTTAACTGAGAGGGTGCTTCTCTGGATTCCCATATAAATTTCATGTTTTCATATTCTCATTCTGGGACTACATCAATCTCAGAGTAAGAATAAAAAGTAGTTAGTTACTAATTGGTAAAGTTTCCTTACACTTATCATGTCTGCACAGCCACTTTACCATATTCAATATTTTGGAACTTGGCTACTCCAGCAGGTAATACTTCAGACAAATGTCTTCAGGGAAGTTGCAGTCAGTAATCTTTCATTTGCGGAATCAGGCTCCTATCGCCAGTTCATTTAAACCCATCTGTTGGGCTAAAAAAATGAAGGGAATTCTTACACTAATGCACATGTTTGCAGTGTAAGTTTCAAACCTTGAATATTACCCATAATAAAAAAAGTGAGAACCCTTTTCGGAGTCTTGGGCTTGACTGTTTCTTCAGTGCTTAAGTTCCTGGGCCTGTTTATAGATATTGCATAACTTCAAAACTAATATGTTCAAGTTTTTAATGCTATTAGGATCATTTTGCCATTGCTTGTTTCTCTTTACCTCTTCTGATGCCTTACCATTGCCACGGGCATTCATTTCAGACTCTTTTAAAATCTCACATACTGAAGTGTTATATTGCCATAAATAAAGTGTCAGAATGGACATGGCATAAATTCTTAAATTAAGGAACATATTTCCTTGTTTTGTTCTTCTGTTTTATAGACGGAGATATTTCTTTCAGCAGGCATTCTTGCAGACCACTAGAGGGCTCCTGCTTAAAGGTTTGCCCCCCCCCACCCAAGAAATCTTTATTAACAATAATTTTAAAAAGGTTTCTTTTTCTATGAACCTATGTGTATTCTGTACAAGGAGCATACTCACTAGCAGGTGACTGCAGTTGTGTACATTTTAATTGTAAAGACTGCATGTCCCCTTAAAGCGTAACCTCATACTCACCACCTCATTATTCTCTATGTACTTCCACAAAAAAACAAACAAACAAAAAAAATGCAGAAAAGAAACTCCTGATATCAGAAATACAGAACTACACAGTCATTACACACCTTCATTCAATAATACAGCTTCTTCTCTCTCCCTCAGTCTCTCCCCTGTTGTTCTGTCTTTCACTGTCTGTCTGTCTCATACACACACTTACACAGACACAGACAAACATGCACACTTATGCACGCATGCACCCCCCCCCACACACACACACACATTTAAAGAAATAATATAAATGTTCCTGTTTTCAGGATACAGTTCCAGTAAAAATGTTTTTCAAGTTATCCTCCATCAGTTGCAGAAAGCTATGGTTGTGTAACTGAAACACCACAATATATATGAAACAATCAAAACAACCACAATTCTACAATACCGAGTCTTTATTTCAGTAATGGAGTGAAAACCCAGACTTAGCTTGCATGGATTATGGATATGGTTTGTCTTGCAAAATGTCATGTTTCTGTAATTAATTGCCAGACTTTTCATCATCAAAATCATGGCAAGTAAGCAAGTCACAAGGGTCTTCAACTCCTCTTCACTTTTTTCTGTCAGAGTAGTATCAACAACATATCTGAAATTGTTAATATTTCTTCAACAATTTTAATTCCAGCACTTCATTTGTCTAACCCAGTATTTCCTAAGATATATTCAGCACATAAATGGAATAAGTAGGTGACAAAATACAACTATTTCCCAGTCTCGAACCAGTCAGTTATTCCATGTTCAGTTCTAACTTGTACTATGCAATCAGTGTAGTATCTTATTGTTGTAGCCTTCTGGTCAGCCCTTTGCACAATGAAATGTTTTCTAATAGTGTCTGTTATATACTGCTTTAATATTGTTGTTGCCATTTGGCTAGCCCTAGTGCCATTTTGCTTTGTGCAATGTATTCGGTATAATGTCTTAATGTTGTTGCTGCCTTCTGGCTGGGTCATGGCTGAAAATAGTTTGTGGACTAGCCCACCTATCTGGTTAACAAACTGAATAAATAAATAAAATAAATAAATTGTTGCTTCTTGTTCTGCATACAGATTCCTCTTGAGGCAAATAAGGTGACACGTTTATTCCCATTTCTCTGAGAAATTGCCACACTCTGCTATGGCCATCACAGTCACAAATTTTAGAGTAGATAATAAAACAGAAATAAGGGTGGCCACGGTGGTGCAGTGGTTAGTGTTACTGCCTCACAGCAAGAGGTTCTCCGGGTCGATCCTCTGCTGGGGTGCCTTCTGTGCAGAGTCTGCATGTCCTCCTTGTGGTCGCGTGGGTTTCCTCCAGGTGCCCCGGTTTCCTCCCAAAGACATGCTGTAGGTGGATTGGACACTCTAAATTGGCCCTAGGCATGAGTGTGTGCATGTGTGTGTCTTCTGTGGATGGTTGGGTGCTGGGCTGGCAACTCGACACTGTAAAACTCCACTGCCAATCAAGAGCAGACAGGTGATCCACTGTGGCGACCCCTACCTAGGAAAAGCTGAAAGAAGAAGATAATAAAACAGAAATAAATGTTTTTTCTAGAACTCCCTTGCTTTCAATTTTATCCAGTGGATGCTGTGGTTTGATCTCTGCCCCTTTTAAAATCAGCTGATAGATCTGGTAGTTCTTGGTCTATATATTGCTGGAGTCTAGCTTGCAGGATATTGAGTGTTATCTTGCTTGCATGTGAAACAACTGCAGTTGTTCAATATTTATTTATTTAAATATTTATTCATTTATTTATGTATGCATGTATAACAAATTAGAAGTTTATTTTATATATTTCTCCTCATGTTACTACGTAAATGAGAATATTTTATGTATTATCTTATTTCATCTTATCAGTATTGTTTATTTGTACCACTATTGTTAATTTTTGTTTTTGTTAAATATTATCTTTTTTTTAATCCATATTTTTGGAACTATCCTCCCCAGGCCTTTCTTTGAAAATGGGTTTCCTGCCCAGTCGGACTTTCCTGATATATAAATGTTAAATAAATAAATACATTCATATATATATATATATATATATATATATATATATATATATATATATATATATATATATATATATATTTTTTTTTTTTGTCCAATGGCTCCCCTCTTGCATTCAGTTGATTCATTTTTTCCTCCACTGGGGTAAGTATCCTACAGGCTATTCATTCCCTGGTAGAGGGGACAGTCATGTATTACAGAGTAGGTCAGTCTGCAGATCCTGAAAGCTATCCTATCACCCAGAGGCAGCTTTGCAAGCCTTACTGTAGCTGCCTTGGAAAGTGTATGTGTGCTTGTGTGCATGTGGAACCTCCTGACCAAGAGACACACTGCTTGTAGTGTGGGCATACCAAGTTCTTCATGCTAAGGTGAAACATTTGCATTCCTGCAGGTATCACCAAGGCAAACTGCCTCCCTCCTCTAGTATTGAAAAGATGTCATCTTCCACTCACTCCCCTCCACTCCCACCTGGCCTCAAAGACCTGTGCAACTAATCGAGCATGGATCATCTGGGGTACAGTCAGAGCTTTATTCCTCTGCTCCACAGGACCAGTACATTGTTCCATAACACCATTACACTTGTCGGGGACTGGAGTATAACTTACCTTTTCCATTCCAAAGGTTTTCCAAATTTGTTGGCAAATCCCTAGCAACATTAGAGCAACATTATTTTGCAGGATTTAAAACAATTAAGCTTGAATTCGAGCCTCTCGAGGGATCATTTAACTTCACTCTTCTGGATGTCTAACTGTAGATCAAAGAGTATACCATTGTATGTCTCAGTGATGGTGGGGTCATTCTTATACCATATTTTTGTATATTTCTGCCTCCCATTCTTAGTATCTTCTGCTTCTGTTAGATCCTTATTATTTTTGTCTTTTGTCATGCCCTCTCTTACCTGGAAGTTTCCTTTACTATTACAAATCTTCTTGAACAGATCTTTTATCCATAGCTATCAACCAAAGAAATAATCAGGGACAATCAGGAACACTTTTAAAATATTAGCACTATGAGACATTGACAGAATAAAAGAATGTGAATTAATGTACATTTTCTGAACTAAAGGAATTCTATAACTCTTCTTCTTCTTCTTTCGGCTTTTTCCCGGTTAAAGGTCGCCATAGCAGATCATCTGTCCGCTCATGATTGGCAGTGGAGTTTTACAGTGTCAAGTTGCCAGCCTGGCGCCCAACCTTTCACAGAAGGCACACACACGCACACACTCACACCTAGGTCCAATTTAGAGTGTCCAATCCACCTACTGCATGTCTTTTGGATGTGGGAGGAAACCGGAGCACCCGGAGGAAACCCACGCGATCACAGTGAGGACATGCAGACTCCACACAGAAGGCACCCCACCCTCTTGCTGTGAGGCAGCAATGCTAACTGCTGCACCACCGTGGCCTCCCGAATTCTATAACTCTAATTACTATAATTATTTATTAAGTGCAATTCACCATCTTTTCCGGATCAAATTCTATAACTCTAATTACTATAATTATTTATTAAGTGCAATTCACCATCTTTTCTCCAACAGTCCCAAGTTTTAAGAGGGATTAAGAGGGATAGACCTAAAATGTGGGTCAAAATTAGGGACATCCCTGAAAATCAGGGACAGTTAAGAGGTATGCTCTCATCTTTCCCACTCAATTGCTTCATCCAGTTCTTTGCATTGCTTATTTAAATATGCCTCCTTATCTCTCCTTGCTTTTTTTCTAAAACTCTGCATTTAGTTTGATATATTTTCCCTATCTTCATTGCCATTTGCCCTATTTCTTTCTTTCCTTGATGTACAGAAAGTACCTTGTCATTGTAAATGTGGTACTGATATTGTCAAAGTGTAATTATCTAAATTAAATGCAATGACTGACATAGAGTATATTTAAAATGATGGTTTGCATCTGTATAGGATCCAGTAGTGCTCATATACTATTGTATTTATAAAGACATTGTAATGATAATGTAAAGCACTGAGAAATATACCTGAAGTATTTGAAATATTTACCAATATATTCATTTTAAGCAACCTGTTCGTGTTATAATGTGATTTTCCAGACTGACACAGTATGTAGTTGCATGTATATAAGGTTATCTCCTAATGTCTCAGTACAAAGTATATCTTAGTAGATCTGATTTCAGCCTCAGTTAAAAGGTACTTAACACTTGTGACACCTACCATTATTAAAAAGCTTATCAAAATGATATATGTTCAACAATCGCCATGGTCATCTTGTTTCCTTGGAAGGTAGAACAATTTGTTTAAAAAGTCAAAACCATTATTATTATAAAATTATGTCAACTGTCAGTTCTTATAAAGTAAATAGCTTAATTTTATAACTGCATGGCTCAAAATAAAACATCTAAATCATTTTACAAAAAATGTAATAAAAATCAAAGGTTTAGACAAACAGTGAAGTGCTCTTTCAAAAGGATAATTAAACCCTTGAAGTTGATTATCAGTACTGAAAAAATGGACTTTTAAAAGACTTTTTTAAAGATGGTTTAAAGGAAATTGAAAGTAAATGCTAAATATCAAGTAAAATAATTGCCCTAAGATTCAAAGAATTGCTTAACATTTGCAATAATTGCCCAATTTGGGCTGGTGAATTAGCATGACAGTGAGAACATGTGATTCAGAGACTGGTATAGCTGCAATGAGAAAAACCTCATTACTGCCTCATCACCATGGCTCTGAGTGGGTCCACCTGAAAAGACCAAAAGCCCACTTACCTGAAGACGACAAGACTGAGATGACATCACTAAAGCTTCATTTAAGCGAATCTTCACATAACGAGAAGTTACCCAGGGAAAGGAACTGGTCGGCCAACTTTAGAAGTTTGCCCTTTTCTCCAGTATAATACGATCTTGGAGTTAATGGAGGTGGGGGGCACAGCCTTCCTCATTGGGGGGATGGAGCTCCCCACTTGTGTGGGTTTGGATTGCTTCCGTGTGCTTTCTTGCTATTATTGTTCGACCGGTTCCTTTTCCTGGATAACCTCTTGGTTATTTGAAGATTCTCTTAAATAAAGATTCAGTGATATCGTCTTCGGGTAAGTGGGCTTTTGGTCTTTTCAAGTAGACCCCACTGAGTCATACACTAATACACTAATACTGGCAGACCTGTCTACTCTGCTGTTTTTCCTGTGATAAATGCATCTTGTTAGCTAAGGCATCCTCCTTAAACACACATATGCGCATGTGCGCACACACACACACACACACACACACACACACACACACACACACACACACACACACACACACACACAAAACCACACACACACACAAGCCCACACATATTGTCACACTAACACACCCTCTATATGTTTGCTGAACTTACTTGCACTCAAAGGACTTTCAAAGGAGTGTGACTGCTGTGCTTATACAGCAGTAAATTTTTTTTCCAAGAGTAAAATTTTACTCCACTGAGTGATTTTCTGAATCACTCAGTCAAGCAAATTGGTTACCATGGACATTTCTGGGGGGAGACCACATGGCTAATTTCCATTACCTACTCCCTCAGACTGCTGCATTAGTGTACAGCTATCACCCACAAGACTACTCTCTGGGCTGAGGTCCCATGAGGAGTAAACCTCAGCTGAAGCATGGTCTCTGTTTGACCTAAGGCTTCTCCATCACAGTAAGACTTTCTGAATCCCAGGATTTGTCAGCAAAACATGTCATTTGGTTTTCTCTTATATGTCAGAGTTGTTGTTGTGTCTTTTGGCTTTTCCCGGTTAGGGGTCGCCACAGCAGAACTCCAGTCCGCTAATGATTGGCAGTAGATTTTTACATGCCGAGTTGCCAGCCCTGATGCACAACCTTCAACGAAGTTACGCCCATTCACGCATGTCTCCACACAGAAGATGCTTTCGCTGAGAATCGAACAGGACAACGTCTTACTGTGAGGCGACAATGCTACTGCAGCACCACCACCACAAAGATCAGAGTGTTGTTTCTTATTATACTGTGTTTCACTGATACCATTTGAAAAATACTTAATGATGGTATCATTTTAGTTAGGTTTGGTTTAGTGTATATGAATAATATCATGTCATTGTGGTTAGACTGAAGAGCATATGTGGCAATGTTTAGCATAGCACAGTGGGAGGGGATATTTGTCAGTATTATCTAAAATGGTTTTCTTCCTCTTGTTGGCATTTTTACTATTTGTTAAAAATTGTTAAAGATTATAAAGTCTAGACATTTTTGTACCCAGTTATCAGTTGAGGAATATTTTAGGTGACTGAAAAAGTATTTTCTATTGTGAGGAAGGTAATAAGTTTATCATAGTTTCATAGTTTAGTACTAGGCTATCTGCCCTGGGGCATTTGTAAGCCTAACCATAATGATGTGGCTTTTGCCACCCCATGAAATGGTACAAAAATGCACAGAATAGATTTAGAATACTGTGCCTCTGTCTAGTAGTGACACAGTGAAGGTCCCCTTATTTAATAGAATTAGTTTACTGTGCCCCTGTCTAGTAGTGACACAGATGTGACCCCTGGGGTAAACTTACAATCTCCCATCCACTCATCAAGATTTCTCTTGAAGAGAGTTAGTGAGGGGCTCTGCCTAACATAAACTGGGATCTTGTTCCAGAGCATGGGAAGCCTCTGGGTTATGAATCTATCCCTCCAGCATGTCCTATTCATACTTGTGCCGAGGTTTAAGTCTTTAGCTCTCGTGGTTCTGATGGATTTGGATTTTTTGAGGTGGAACATGTCCATCAGTTCCTGGTTGGACATGGCCTTGTACGTTAGGCACAGATCACCTCTGAGCAGGCGGTATGCTACTGAATAGAGCTGGAGTTTCTTTAGTCTGGCAGAATAAGACATATGTTGGAGACCCTTGATCCTCTTGGTGAGGTACTTTTGTGGTCTCTCCAGCTGTTGCAAATGCCGGTTGAGGTACATACCAAATGGGGCATTGTACTCAATCATGGGTCTGATGAGGGAGGAGTATAGGGGTACAATGACATCCTTGGATCTGGATGTGAATCCCTTCATGACCTTCTACCTGGACTTGGCTAAAGATTTCGACACAATACCCCACTCTGGCATCATAGACAAGGCAAGGTAGAATGTCTTTCTAACCACTTTGGCAACGTGGGTGTCAAATGAGAGGTCGCTGTCAACTTGGGTCCCTAGGTCTCTGATTACTTTTTCCGTACTCAGTGGGTTGCTATGTGATAATTTGTGAGTACTTTGTTTTTCCCAAAGGGGATGACTATACATTTTTTGGCATTTAGTTTAAGGCCATGACTCCGGCACCAGTTGTCCGTTTCTGTGAGGCCTTTTTGTAGGATGTATGTGTCCGCTGGTGTATTGACTATGGCACCTAGTTTGCAGTCATCTGCGAACTTTGTCAGCCACAACCCTCCCATGTTTGCTTTAACATCTGAGAAATAAATGCCGAACAAGAGTGGTCCCAGGACAGATCCCTCTGGGACACCACTTGTGACTGGCTTTGAGTCTGACATTGCTCCAGCGATTTTAACTTTATGGGTTTTGTCCTTTAGCCAGTTTGCAACCCATCTAGTGACATAAGGGTTTACATTTAAGCTGCTGAGCTTATCTATGATGCCTGAGTGGGGTATTGTGTCGAAGGCCTTAGGCAAGTCCAGGTAGGCTGTATGGACTACTTTGCCCTCATCAATGGCTCTAGTGACTGTTTCAAAAAAGTCAACCAGGTTCAAAAGG
Organism: Protopterus annectens; assembly: GCF_019279795.1. NCBI lineage: Eukaryota > Metazoa > Chordata > Ceratodontiformes > Protopteridae > Protopterus > Protopterus annectens. The sequence continues at coordinate 1,995,327,801 of NC_056739.1, forward strand.
CAGGATCTGCCCTTTACAAAGCCGAACTGGGTGGGATCAAGTGTCTGTAGGTCCCCAATGTCTCTGTTTATGAGTTCCATAATGATTCTTTCCATAGCTTTGCAGACCAGGCTGGTTAAGATTATGGGGCGGTAGTTCCCAGGGTCTGTAGAGGTACCCCCTTTGTGGAGTGGGACCACTGTTGCTGTACGCCAGTGTTCAGGTACATATCCTGTAATAAGGCTAAGGTTAAATAGCATTTTATGTGCGGGTTTAGCTCCTCTTGGAGTTCACGTAGCACGCAACCCGGGATACCGTCAGGTCCCATTGATGCTGTGTTTTTAGCTTTGCTGAGGGCGGCTCTCACCTAGACATCTGAGATGACAGGGAGATTACATTCAGCTGGGATAAGTATTTCTCCTTTTGGGGGTGAGGGGGGGGGAGAGAAATTTGCACTGAACCTGTCAGCCAGAATGTTGGCAATATCTGTGGGTTCAGTGTATTTTTTGTTGTTGTGAACTAACTCTGAGCATATCTGAGGGTTTCCGCCCAGGTTTCTAACATAGCTGAAGAAGGTTTTGTGGTTATCTTTAGTGTCCTTAGCGATTTTTCTCTCAAAGTTGGCCTTGGATGTTTTTATGAGAGAACATAGTTTTCTGCTAGTGTTGATCAGAGATGTCTTCCCTTTATGGGATTTTGCTCTGTCGTGCAGTAGCTTCCTTCTTTTGTTATACAATTTGTTAATGGCTGAGGTCCACCAGACAGGACGCTTGCCTTTGGTGGAGAGGGACTTGGATTTATTTGGGATTGCATGAGCCATGCATTCTTGGAGATGTCCATAGAAAGCATTTGTGAAGGATTCAGCATTGTGGGATATGGTATCCACTGGCCCAGTGGGCTTAAAGGATACCATCTCAGTCTTAAGAAGAATGAAGTCTGCTTTTGAGAAGTTTTTCACTGTGGTCTTTTGTGCTGGGGGTGGAGGTGGGATATGCATATCCAGGGTGATTAGTTTGTGGTCAGATCTCACTTGTGAGGGGTATACCTCCGGTGTGGAGCATTTTTTCCCCATGTTTGTGATGATCAGGTCTAGTATAAGTGGTCTTGGTCTTGGGGTGACATGGATGGATAATGATAACATGTAGTTTGTAGTGTTTTTACAATTGGAATGTAGAGTACTTCATCCCTGCAATTTGCTTCTATAACTTTTCATTTGAAGGGTATACATAGAATTGAATACACCACCTCCCTTGTAATAGGCCAGAATGAGTAGATTGAGTGGGAGGGGTTGTAACCAGCTATTTGTGGAATGCAGGATGTGTCTTTTAAGCATGTTTCTGTGACAGCACATACCTCAATTCAATGAAAGAAAAAGACATCTAGGAGACTTAAGTGTTTATTTAGACTGGTAGCATTGATGATGATCCTCAACTTTACTTTAATGTTGCCTGTGGATTTTAGTTTAGAGTATATATATTAATTTGTTCCTGCCTAGAAAAGGCACTAGAAGGAAGGAAAGGAGCCTATTCAATACTCTTAGCACTTTTGTGGAGAGGTATTGCTCATCCCTTACAAAACAGGTCTGGGCCGACACATTTTTTCCTACGTGGGGAAAAAATGGATACCTTGATTGACACCTTGATCTAAGTCAGTAGCTAATGCTAGTAATCTTTTCCACATATTTAGGTCTCATCCTCGGTGAAGGAAAGCTGTCACTAATTACAAAAGTTTTACCATGCTGGGTAAGGCATCTACAAGGTCATCCATAATTCTCTGCATCACCAGGAGAAAAGAGCAGCCAGTGTCATTGATTCCAATATGCCCTTCTGAAGGTCAAAATCATTATGAGAACCTTGGCTATACTTAATGGCCTTAATAACATCCCTGATCTTAGCTCCAGGGAAGCAGGACCATGAAATGTTCTCTTTATTGAATCTGTGAGAGCAAATGATGCCAACTATTCAACATTTTGATATACAAGTGAACTACAAATCTGGCAAAGACAAACAGGGTCTACCTCAAGGAAGCAAATGAAGAGTAGTTGGACAACGAGTTAGAGGTGCTTCCCTTATATGTATACCAGTCTTCATGAAGTAAAACACAAATAATTCACACTATATAACAAGGAGAACCCAGAGATGCAGCAGTTAAAGTTGGTAGTGCTAAATGGTTTTCCTGAAGAATGAAGATAATGCCCTCATTAATTGAGATTTATTTCAGTTATCAAGATGAAATAAGCTTTAATCAAGAACTGCTGTTTAAATCAACAGAGGGATTATTTTGCTGATCTTTGGGGGTGGGGGTAGCCTTTGGACTTTGTATTTCAAAATCCATAGAAACCTCCTTACCATTACACAGTTGTTCAAACAGTCAAATGCAATTTTTTAGTGTTATGTATCGTTAGTCACTTCAAGGCGATATTGGGCTAACTCGCCTACTAAAACTGTGTCCTAAAGCAACAAAATCAAGACTTTCATCTACTGGCACAGAGACCTTTTAAACTGCATTGTTCCTTTTATTTATCTCTCTCAGGTGCTTTATGGCTATATAAATTCAGTCACTGATTGTTTTTCTCTGTCTCTTTGCCTAGTTTTCAACCCACTTCATTCACTCTTGCTAACACTCATGTTCACTTTGCTCCCCTACCCTACCTCCAATTCCCTACCACCCTTTCTTACTGTACATTTATATTTCCATAACATAACCCACACATTCCTCAAACCAATACCATTGGTTCCCTCCAGAAGATAAACAATCAATAGAATTACTCCCAATCGTAACACCTACTCAAGTTTACCACCTAAGACTCTCTCTCAAACTGTCCTACTCTTTGCCCCATATAACTATCACATTATATCTCTACAACCAACCCAGTACCCTCCTAATATCTTTTAATTCTAATCCTAATTTACAGCAAAGATAGAACTCAAGTTAAATAAGATTTCCCTAACTCAAGTTATGTTATTATTCTACCTCACTCTACTAGCCTTCATCACCATCTTTTGCTGAAAAGATTTCAAGTCTGCATAAACTAAAGCACTGCTGGTGATTCCCTGCTGGGTGAGGAAAGTAAACTTATATTTTTTTTGTCTGTGACTTGATAAAACTGCTTTCTGTTTTACTTGCTGCATTTTATTTTCTGTTTTAAGAAATCTGCTTGGCCTGGTGACTTTGTTCTATGTGGGAGATAGACACTTAAATTATCTATGCTGCACATTTCACACATTTTTTCATTTGTTAAATTGTTTCTTGAGTGATACTTAAATACACAGTGAACATATGGGCCTTTGTATGTTCTAAAAAGATTTCAAGCCAGCATAAACTAAAGCACTGCTGATGAGTCCCTGTTGAGTGAGGAAAGTAAACCTAGATTTTTTTGTCTATGACTTGCTGATAGAACTGCTTTCTGCTTTACCTGCTCCATTTTGTTTTCTATTTTAACAAATCTTCTCGGCCTGGTGTTTTTGTTCAATTTGAGAGATAGGCACTAAAATTATCTAGGCTGCATATTTCACGTTTTTTCATTGGTTAAGTTGTTTCTTGACTGCACTTCTTAAACTGTATTTTAACTAGTTGCTGCATTATTTTCTGATTATTGTTTGTGACTGTATCATTTTCTGCATTTGATTTCAACTGTACTGTCAGACTAGATAGATTCATATCTGCTGAATCTAGTCTGTTATTGATACACTTGAGCACTAAACCAGCCATCTTACATTAAGAAGGGCTCTCAGCAGATTTATGGCTATTTAGTGTTAAGTCACTGATTGTTTTTCTCTGTCTCTTTGCCAAGTTTTCAACCTGCTTTGTTTGCCCTTGCTAACACTCGGGCTCACTCTGCTACTCTACCCTACCTACAATTACAGACCACCCCCTCTTATTCTACATTTACAATTTCATAGCACCACCCACATATTCCTCAAACCAATACCATTCCCTCCAGAAGATAAACAATCCATAGAATTACTCCCAATAGTAACACCCACTCAAGTTTACCACCTATGACTCTTTGTCAAACTGTCCTACTCATTGCCCCTATAACTATCTCATTACATCTGTATAACCAACCTAGTACCCTCCTAACATCTTCTAATCCTAATTTATCAAAGATAAAATAAAATCCTATTTAAATAAGATGCCCCTAACTCAGATTATTTAACTATTCTTCCTCACTCTACTAGCCTTCATCACCATCTTTTGCTGAAAATATTTCAAGCCTGCATAAACTACAGCATTGCTGGTGATTCCACGCAGGGTGAGGAAAATAAACATATATTTCTTTGTCTGTGACTTGCTGATAGAGCTGCTTTCTGTCTTGCCAGCTCCATTTAGTTTTCTGTATTAAGAAATCTGCTTGGCTTGGTGATTTTGTTCTATGTGAGAGACAGACACTTAAGTTATCTAGGCTGCACATCTCATGTGCCTTTTCATTGGTTAAATGTTTTCTTGTCTGCACTTTTTAAACTGTATTTTAACTAATTGCTGCATTATTTTCTGTTTTTTACTGTTTGTGACTGCATTTTCTGCATTTAATTTCAACCGTACTCCTAGCCTAGATAGCATAGTCTAGATTCAGATCTGCTGAATCTAGCCTGTTATTGATACGATTTACATTAAGAAGGGCTCCCGTGCACCCTTGTGGTAGAAGAGTGTAGATCCATCTTTGTCTGAGCTGGGGTTACTGTGAGAAGGTTCACTGTGTGCTTTCCTATTGGTAGATTAGCTTAAAAGTGTTTATTTCTGCCTGCATTTAAGCCTTGCATTTGAGCATTGCTGCGCACCACTCAGTGGGAATTAGCAGTGCCCTGTGTAAATGCAAATGCCTTGAAACACAATTTTCCCCAGACATCTGTCAGTGGAACCCTCCCAAACTTCCTTGCTGCACTATGGGCAATTCAGCTGTGCACTGAGCAGCATTACCACAGTTGTTATCCCTAGCCTTCAATAGAACAAGCCCCTTTGTTAGTCCTAGAGCAAAAAACTAGTCTAACTAGCCCACTCTCTTCCCTAATAGTACATACATTAAAATATCTGCTAGAATGGATGGGCAGTTTCCCATCATTTCTCTGGTCAGACTGATTGACATGAGCATCCTGAGGCAATTTAGTAATTGCTTCATGCATACTGACAACCACTTACTCCTAAAACAAACAAATATCCTATGTGAAAGATGTAATTACACTATAAAACTGGAGTCAATTCTCTCATGTGAGCACACACATTTCACCTCTCAAACAAAATAAGGTCACAACACATACACTCACATACTCGGAAGTACTCACTAGAAGCCTATCAAAAGATTAGAGACCGCCCAAATGTAAACCACTTGTACGCATTGAATAGTATCCACTCATGCACCAGTGTCTCAGCAAATAAGCCCCTAAGGCAAAACACCTCAAAACCTTATGTCTTAGTCATAGGTGACTCCATAGTGAGACACACAGATGTCCCCCTCACCAGGATGGACAAAGAGAAGGTCATGGTCAGCTGTCTGCTAGGTGCTGGGATCCATCAAATAATGCATGTACTCAAGGCACTCAACAACAAGTACTGTTATGACTCTGTTATAACCCATATTAGGGTGAATGACATGAGACATACCTCTCTGGACTATATGAAGAAAGACATAGCTGAACTCTCAGATTATGTGTCCCAGGCAGGTATGACCCTAGCACTAAGCAGCATTCTAACTTCACCCAGGATGATGCCACAATATAAACAAAACATGATCAACTTCAACAACTGGCTTAGCTTCTGGTGTCAGTCCAGGGGGATCCAGTATCTGTCAATCTGGGAAGACATGGTTGACAGGCCACACTGCTTTGCCAGAGATGGCCTGGGTCTGCATCTGTCTCCTCTAAGTTTTCGGATACTGGTAAAGGCACTTGTCTCCCCCATAGTGCCTTTTTAAGGCAATGTCAAAACAGCAAAATTTCGTACATAACAAAATCCACTCAAGACAAACTAAAAGCTTTGCTGCTTAATGCTAGGAGTCTGAACGGGAAGCTGCACTTCCTGGAAGCACTCCTCACCTTGGAAGATACTGACATCCTTGTGGTCACTCAGACATGGTTCAGGGCCATGGAGAGCACCCTGGCCATACAAAATGAGTGAAATAACCAAAGGTGGAGGTGTATCCATCTTCATTATGGCCAAGTACACCTCAAGACTTGTTAATCAGTATGACTGTCTTGAACTACTTCATGCATACCTCTCAACTGTACATATTTTCACAGAATGTCCAGATTTTTGCCTCATATTTTTTGTCTGTTCCTCATAAGAATTGTCTTTTTTTGACAAATCACTGGGATGATCTAAGGATTAAAGTCACTAAATAATGACATGCATTTGAGTTTCAGACTTCACATCATTCAGAAAAATGCATTCTAACACAAATTCTATTATAGCAACTGTCTACATTTATAAGAGCAGTATTTAAAATGTGTCCCTATTTTTGGGCCTTTGTCCCCCATTAGATCAGGCTTTGTCCAGATTTTTTGCTCTAAGAGGTTGCGAGGTATGACTCCATGTCCAATTAACTATAATCAAAGTACCCAACCACATTATTGCTAGCTATAGGTCCCCTATCATGAATCAAGAAACACACACCACCTACCTGGACTTACTGGAGGCATTCACCATACAGCCAAAAAACCTTAGTCATGGGAGATTTCAACTATCCCTCCATCAACTGGGAGACATACATAAGCACAAACATGCTGCCCACAGGTTCCTAGACTTTGTCAACACAAATGCTCTGGAACAGATAATTTGCACCACCATAAGGGGCTCAAATGTCCTAGACAAAGTACTCACCAACATGGGGGGGGATCACTGGACTCCCCCACCATGTGATACCCTCCTGGTAAGGTTGGACCATAAATCAGTCTCATTCGAAGTAACTATTGGACCTGGCACTCCCACAGGAGCAGAAAAACTAAAAAAAACTTATCCAAAGCAAACTACAGCCTATTAAGTGATGGTATAAAAGGTTTTATACCCTCATAGTCACAGACAACAAAGATTGCTATGCAGAGGTGTATGCAAATGCCATGTATGAACACTTAAACAACTGTATAGACTTGGTTGTACCTGACTGGATCAAAACCAGGTCCTCCTGAAAAAACACGCCACCTCGGTGGACCTCAAGCATAAACAGGTTATATAACAACAGGAAGAAACTGATGTCTAAGTACAAGAGGGGAATGACTCGGCAGATGGAGAATTCCCTCTACAGCTTGAACAAGCAAATCAGCAAACTACAAAGCTAAAATAGCATCCGTAGCTAATGATATACACAAGGCATTCTTTAACTATGTCAAAATCTAAAAAGAAAAGCACAACTATGAGCCAAACTGGTAGTGGATGACACCACTCATACTATACCAGATGAAATTGCCAACCTGCTAGCTGACAGATTTGGCACAAACTTCACCCCCATGTCCCCACCAGCCATACCCCAAAGCATACCTGACACCAGTCCTTTGTCTAGTATATTTAGAGAGCAGGTCATATCTGCATTCTCCAAGGCCAAAAACACAGCCTCAATGGGACCAGATATCATCCTAGGTTGCTTACTAACAAACCTAAAACAAGACCTAGTAGACCTACTTAGCATTCTCTTTAACCATAGCCTGAGAATAGGCGTTATTCCAACAGAGTGAAGAACAACAACAGTAATCCCCTTGCACAAAGCAGGCCATCAACAGACACTGGGAACTATAGACCCATAAGACTAACCAGCCTCATCTGCAAGGCCATAGAAAGAATCATCACGGACCTTATCAACAAGGACACAGATGACTTTCAAACTCCAGACCCAACCCAATTTGACTTTGTTAAGTGTAGATCATGCTTATTAAACCCAGTAGACTTCTTTGAGAATGTCACCAAAACCCTGGATGAAGGCAAGACAGTATATACCGCCTATCTTGACCTAGCCAAGGCCTTTGACACAATCCTTCACTTGGGTATCATTGAGAAACTCTCCTAGCTGTAGATCAACCCTTACATCATTAGATAGGTAGCCAACTGGCTCACCAACAGAACAATAATGTAAAAGTTGGTGACTTCACCTCTATCAGTAGACCCGTCACCAGTGGCATACCACAAGGATCTCTGTGCTGAGCCCTTTACTGCTTGGAATCTATTTCTTGGAAGTCCAGGCTTACCAAGTTCACTGATGATTGCAAATTGGGTGCAATCATTAAGACCACCAATGATATTAACATATTACATGAGGGGCTAACACAGACAAATGATTGGTGCCAAATCCATGATCTAAAACTAAATTCAAAAAAGTGCAATATTATCCCCTTTGGCAAAGCAGAATTTCCTGTTAATTGCACTATTGGTAGCCCCTCCCTAAGTTCAAACCCAGTGGTGGAAGATCTGGGAACACAGGCTGATAGCAATCTGAACTTTGACCACCAAGTTTCTGCAGTGGTAAGGAAAGCCTTCTATGTTGCGCATCTCATAAGTAAGGACATAGAAAATACAGGGCCTGCAAACCATGACCTACATGGATAGACTGAAAGCCCTGTCACTGTACTATATATCTTATAGGCTGTGGAGAGGTGACTTGTGCTTGGCCTACAGAGCAGTCTCCAACCCTACCCTGATGGAAATGCTAAACATCCACAAGTCAAATGGCACAAGAGTCATTTGCTGTAGATATGTTAGCCTAGCATGTGACAACAACAGAACAGAACATGCTGGAGGGATAGATATATCTCCCAGAGATTGCCACTCCTCTGGAATAAACTTCCAATTCACGTGAAGCAGAGCTCCTCGCTAACTCTATCCAAGCCCAACCTAGACAAATGGATGGGAGACTGCAAATTCACCCCTGGGGTGGCACCCATGTCCCTCATGGACAAGGGTAGTCAGTGTTGATCATAGACTTGCTCTGCAAATTATGTCCATCTAGCCAAGGAAAACTGGAGCAAATCAGGATTAACATGGCTAGACTTGTAAGGGCTCTAGGGCTGCTAGAATAGTAACCTCCTATGAACCTATTGTCAAATCCACCTTCTTCAAATACTTAGGACTTCAACCAATCCTCACAAAGAATATCAACATCTACCTGGCCTGTTTTTCTCCATAGAACCCTATCTCTACAAACAAACCACATCTGATTTACTTATCTATAAATATCTCAAAACTATGTATCCAAATTTATGATCAAGTACAAAACCAGTACCAAAATATAACTGGCCACACTCTTCCTTCTGTAAAATATCAAGTCAAAAAATTAGCAGAGACATTCTCCCCAACCCATGTACCACTGTTCATAAAACCATCACTTCCAGCTCCAAAATAAACCAGTCACCTATTACCGCTCAACAAAAAAACAGAACCCAAACTCACATTATTAAATATAAACCTAAGAGGTATGTGCAGTAAAATCCATGACATACATGCCTACCTTGCTACATACACTCCTGATGTAGTCATAGTTACTGAAACCTGGTTAAAAAAAGGCATAAAAGATAATGAGAGCACACCCAGGATACAATACACTCAGGCATGACAGACAAAACAACCGTGCAGGTGGTGTAGCAGTCATCTATAAAATTCCCTAATCATCACCTTACTCCCACAGGAAATTCACAGGAAATGGAGAACAAAGAATATGCCCTCAGTTTAGAAGAATATGATCTAAGAGAAGATTTGCTTGATTTAATAGAGATGTACAGAAATATTAAGATCGGTGAAAGAAGCAGACTACAGAAAGTCAATAAAACCCAGAAAGTTAGAAGTTTGATAAAACAAATGAACACAGTAATAAGGACTGTTCACAGAGAGCGATGTAACAGAAGGAAATAGGATATATTACTGTGCAGCTAAATTAATAACAGATAAAGTCTTACCACAAAAACACAGGGCAGTAAGGGAAAGGAAGGAGTGAAATTAAATTCCATCATGGAAGTATTGATTAGGAAAAACTATGTACCAATTAAGACAAGAGTTCTCACTGTTAGAACAGTATAGAAGAGGGTATAGATCAACAAAAATACTCTGAAACATAGATGTGATAAAAGCAATGCACAGCATCAGAACAAATCAGGATCTATCATACACTATAGCAAATAAACTAAAAATATCAGCTTAGACAGAAAATTTTAGAAGATATGCAGATAAATGTAAAGGAAAAATGCAAAATAAGAAATGTATTGATGACCCAAAAATGTTTTATAAAGAATTGGGAAACAAGGCAAAAGGAACTGAAACACCACCAGAAAAAGAAGAAATAGATACATTTTGGAGAAATATCTATGAAGATCCTGTGGAACATAACAAAGATGCTAAATGGATAGAAGAAGTAAAAGAAAGAATAGGAAGTTCAAATATACAGGATATGAAATGGGATGAACTAACAGACAGAGAGATTAAAAAAAAAGTTAAGAAAAGTTCCTAATTGGAAAATCCGAGGCCCAGATGCAGTACCTAACTTCTGGCTCAAAGTATTAACATCTTTATATGAAGATTTAGACATGAGTAAGAACTGCACACCCTGAACAGGCACCAACCTGTTTAGCAACAAGAAAAACAATGCTCTTTTTCAAGATGATTTAAAACTGCATAGTTCATCAAATAAGGAACTGAAAGCACAACTGCAAGTGGTCAAAACATTTTCAGATGATATAACAGTCATTTGTTATTGATAAATGTGCAAAAGGAACCTTTAAAGCAGGAAATCTGCGGCACCAAGAAACCATCAGATTTAACAATGCTAATCTTCTAATAACACTCTTAAAAGTCAACAATAGGAAAACTATATGTTTAACAGCAATTTATATACCACCAGGGAATAACATTGATAATGCTGAAAACATTCTGTATTGGATATCCCAATAAATTAAGCATGAAACTATAATACTTGGAGACTTAAATATAGACTGGCAACTCATAAATTCCATTACATCCACTGAATCAATAAACTTGAACAACTTCAAACAATTAATAACCACACCCACTAGAATTAATAAAACTTCAGGGAGACAGTCAACATTAAAATAGATCCTTACAAACAAACCAGACAAACTGACAAAAGTAGACTGCCTCTCAAATAGCATAAGTGGCCACATACCAACATATGCCATTAGAACTCGCCATAACCTAGATAAACATGTTATCTACAATCAAATACGAAATACAACCACTTTCAGCAAAGATATTTTCAATGAAACACTAAAGCAATATAACTGGAATGTACTTAGAACAATGCCACTAGATACTGCTGTAGAACACTTTAATAACATATTCTTACAGATCTTAAATAACCTAGCACCAGTACATAATAAAAGAACAAAGTCTGACCCCCCCCACCACCACCATGGCTAACAAAAGAAACAAAATACTCATGATAAAAAGGTATAAAGCCTAGAAAATTGATATAAAAATATAACTTAAAATGCCTTCCAGCAATTTAGACATCTTAGAAAAAATTGCAAACTCCATGTCAAACAGGACAAGCAAACATACTATACCAACCTACAAGACAAGCATCAAAACAACCCAAAATGTTTTTGGTCATCACTAAATAAACTGCCACTCCCTCTCCAAAAACAGACAATACAACAGACTCTATCCACACACTTTAATTCCTACTTTATACAATCAATATTATCTCTCTTAGACACTAATACATCTGCTCCCCTCTCTCTACCCCTGTCCAACCAAAACTACTTACAGCTTTTCACTTTTAATCCAGTACCCACATCGCTCATGATGAAGTTGCTCCTAAACTAAAAACTACTTCTGTAGCTGTAGACCAACTACCATCAGACTTCCTACAAATGGCTGCAGAAGACATAGCCTTCTTATAGGTTCATAGATTAGTACTAAGCTAACTGCCCTTGTGAGCCATTTTAAGCCTAGCCAATTATCCCTTGTGAGACTCAAACCCTGCACCTTGTGTTTGTACGGCAAACACCTTAACCATTAGGTCACCCTCCCAACCCTGTTCTGTGTGTCCATAATAATTAATAGGTCCATAGCAGAAAAATACATCCCATCATGTGTAAAAAGTACTACATCATGCCACTGCACAAAGGCGGCACATCTACAGAGTTTAATAACTACAAACCAATAGTGATTCTATCCCCCTCTCCAAAATATTAGAGAAATGCATCCATATGCAGCTGATGTAATACCTAACATCAAATAACCTGCTGTTAGAACACAACATGGGTTCAGGCCCCAGCACAACACCACTACTGCTCTACTACATTTTACGAATATAATAAACCAACATAGAAACAATGGTCCGCTTATGTCCACCATGTTCTTAGACTTGTCAAAGACATTTGATACTGTTCTGCACTAGCAATTGCTCATGCAACTCTCCTCAGTAGGACTTTTATAATATTCCTTGTCATGGTTACTTAGTTATTTATCTGGAAGGCAACAAGCCATTAAATAGCAACAAACCTACTCATCCTTTGAACCAGTTGCTACAGGTGTTCCTCAGGGCTTTACCCTGGGTCCTCTCCTATTTAATATATTTATTGATAACCTCCACACCTCCAAACACCATGCTAATTTATTTCAGTATGCAGATGACTCAACATTAATATGTGCAGCCTCAACAATAAATAAACTCCCAGACATTACCCAAAAATCTTTCTCCTCTGTAGAAGTAGAAGCTTGGATCAAAGTATCAAACCTCCCACTCAACCCCAAGAAAACTAAGTGCTTTTTACTCCAAAAAGTTGCCAAAATCAAAAGCAATCTTTTACCATAAAGTCAGCAAATAATACTGTCTCTGAAACTGTAACTCACATTAAACTACTAGGCATTATAATAGATGACAGTCTCAAATATGACCAGCATATACTACACACCATTAAATCTATACACCAGAAACTAGGGTTCCTTTAGAGGATCAATGGATTCCTTACAGTTACTGCAAGAAAAACTCTAGCCACCATTTTCTTACTACCACCTCCCTTATATGCTGCTTAAAGAAACATAAACAATACTCAAAGAAAGAAACTTGCCTTCTGCTACAATAAAATAGCTAAATATGCCACCAATCTCCCTTATAGGACCTACTATCATCCTAACTTAGAGCAATTACACTAGCTTGAACTGCACAACTACCTAACATATTCACAGCTAACTATAGCACACAAACTCATTCGTCATCCAGAAAAATGCCCTGTTCTACAAAACTTATTACTACCCTACTGTCCAGCAAGGGACCTCCATTCTAGTAAAAAAAATCTTACTACTCACAAATAAGTCAAATAATGTTGCAGGAGACTCGCTCTACTCCCAGTATGTTGCTAAACTCTGGAATAGTATCCCCACACAAATAAAACTCTCCAACAATCTTAATAGTTTTAAACCACACCATCTTAACCAATCCTGGTCCTGCACATGTTCATCACCAGGTTAAGATTTTGTGTTCACCATATGATACTCTCCAAATACTCTCCTTAAGCAAAATAATCTCAACCTCTCACTGAAATGACAAAACAGTTTTCTATACATAACTGCTACTTGTACAATCCACTAAGTTGTATGTGGGCTTTCTCTTTAGTAACTTCTATTTCTGTAAATCTTAGAATGTATACATGTAAATAGAAATGCAACTTCTTTGTGTTTAACTGGAAGTAAGTATAATGCAACGTAAACAAATGGAGCTTTTCTCCCAGACCCTCCACTGAAAATGGGTATTACCCAGTTGGACATTCCTAGTAAATAAAGACAAATAATAAAATAAATAAATCAGTTCTTGTCTATAACCTTGAGAAAGATGATGCTTCAACAGATTTGGAATTGTCAAAGAATGGGCCCATGATGTGATATTTTTCTTGGCATGTCTTTTGAAACCAGATAGTCATATCTTAATATCAATGCAACTAGTATAGAAGGAGGCAGACTGAGGAAAAGATCCTACCATATGAAGTCCTAGAAGGATGCTAATGTAAGGTGGCAGGTAATGTATTCCAGTTTCAGGAGTTCTAAAATGTGTATTGGTTGTGGATTGTTAGTATAAGTAGCCAGAGGTGGTCAAATTAACTGAGACTTTATCTAATGTGCCCACCCATATACTAAATGGACTTTTTGCATATTTTGGGATACCAGACATTCTCATATTGGACAATGGGTTACAACTTAAAAGTCAAGAATTTGTCATTTTTGCTATTGCTTGAGAGCTTACCCATGTTATGTCATGCCCAATACTCACAGACTAATTGCCAGGTTGAGCAAACTGTACAATCAAGAAACTAATGAAAAATGTGCATCAGTAGGAAACCAGGACTGATATCTAGCTCTCTTAAATCTACAAAATATGCCCCTGCAGCCAGTGAGGCTTTCTCCAGCCCAAATGCTATTGGGATGATGCCTACACATGAGATTAATAAACTCATCATCCTTATTAATACTAACTAGCACCTGTTTCCTGCACAGCAAACTCAAAAAGCCTACAAATTTAGAATAGCTCACTCATCTGAAACATTTTATCCAGGTGATGAAGTGCAGGAAGAGTGCATCCTAGGACATATACAAAGGCAGAATACAGCTGTGCTAATCCAAGCTGCTGTGAATCTACAGTTCCTCATAGTATAGATCCAGGAAGAACAATTACTGAGACAGAACAGGAGTTACTCATAGTGGGCACTAGACACCTAACATGAACTTCCAAGATCCCATATCTCCTGTCTTGGAAGAGAGTGAGAGAGATGCAGAGAAGAGAGAGAAAAGCTGTTAAGGGAAGTTCCAAAGCATTTGGTGGTTACAGGATCTGGAACTGTCTTGCACTGTGATGACTGATTTTAGTCCCCAAGCACAAACAGGTTCATCATAAGGCTACCAGCACTAACACCCTCAGCCCCAGGTCACGTGTTTCCTAAAGCTGGAACAGAGATCAATATGTGGGAGAGTGATAAGATTGTTATTATTAGAAGATTTATTTGTTGTATAATAACTTTCTGATTGTAGAATTTAAACTTAATTTTTGTATAACTATCATTAGAGAATTTACTTTATGTATAATAACTTGCTTGAGTATTTTAAAATTAAAAAAAAAAACACTGAAGTGCATTCTGTACAGAGAATCTTCATCACTGGAAATGTATTCAAATGAAAACAGACCAAGACCTTGATCATAAAAATAGTTGATAGTTTAGCTCTTTTGTCCCTATGATACATGCAATTTCATCAGAACTAAACCAGTTTGCATCACTTCCTTTTTATACCCATCTGGATCTGCTGTTAATTGAAGCAATGAAACAATTAATAGCCATTATAGCTAACAGCAATAAATATAAGCCAAAATCCTAGCCATTACTAAAACATAAATATGCTAAAATATCCTAACATATAAAACCCATTAAAATGTTATTCTAGTACTGTGTTATAATTTATCCTAACTTATAATTTTCCAGGAACTCTGAAGGTCAATAAAGGCTGGTGAAGAACCACAACTGTATTAGCGTACACACACAGTTTTATTAACGCTTTCATCAAAATGACTTAATCAGAAAAAACTCCATTTAAAAATTCACCTGCTTTATATAATAAAATAAGTAATTGCATCAGTAATTAAATAATTAAAACAATTAATTAATTGAGTTAGTGCATGATACCCAGAAGGTCGTATAAAAATATATTCAAAATCGACTATCCTAAAATTTGGAAACCTTTAATTTCCTGCACTTTAAAAAACATTTGATGTTAATAAATTCATTTAAACCAGGTTTCTTGTCTGCTTCTAATTTGATCTGCCACACAGATTCCCTTTGCTCTAAAATATTTTTTATAATCCCCACCTCTTCTGTCAGATAAAACTACTTCTAAAAATAGAAACTAAGAAACTTCTTATACTTGGAACACTCTTTAGAATGTCTAAATAAAGCATTATTAACGTCCTTTGTCTTAATACTATACATACAGTTATTGAATGTAATACCAATAATCCTACAGTACTGCCAAAGGTGGTTACTGACAGTGAACATGGACACTTACAATATAACAATATTCACTCAGTTTTGGCCAATTGTTTTGACCCCTGTAACCGAACTGATTACAGAACTACTAGGGTCAAAGTGGAAGAATATCACAACAATTGTGAAAAATTAAGTAGAAAGTTAAAGAAATACAGATCTCTTGACCTTGAAAATAGATATTTTAAGCGTTGTATTGAACTTTCCATGGTGCCTAAAAGGGTGAGATTTTTTAAGTATCCGAATGGCATTGATTCTAGCGACCCCTTTTTTAATGAATTAGTTGAATTTTTCAACAAAGCAGGTCTGCAATTGATAAAATTAATAGAAAATAATTCCAAAAAGATGGAAGCATTGAAGGATGATATATTGATTGCCGATGAAGAAGTTTTTGCATTATCTAAAGAATTTAAGGAGGACTGTACATATGAGCAGGTTCGTAGTGATGTGGAGCAGCATGAAAATGATGTAATTGCAAGAAAGCATAATAAGCTGTTATGAGATGTAACAGCTTATGAGAACAAAACAGCTTTCGAGTCCTTTGACCCTTTATTTCAGAAAGACAAGAAAGGCAAACAGTCTATTGGCTTCAACAACAAGGGAAATTATAACAGTTCTTTATTTAAAGTCAACAATACGGCTGGATTTGGTGGTCGTCCTTATGGTAAGAACTATAGATTGAACAGCCAATCAAAATCCTCATATCCTCGGCTGAGGTTATTTCCAGTCGAGTCTAATGAACCGTTGCTCGATCAACATGGTGAAGGCTGCATGGTGGATTCAGAGGCTGAAGAAGCTAGAGTTAATACTGGCTTATTCAGTTCCAGCTTGGGGAATGCATCTAGCAATTCCAGTAGAGCTAGACAGAAGGTTTTTTTAACCAAGAGGAAACCGAAAGTAAGCAGGCAGAGGCAAATAAAAACAAGGGTGCAAACAACCTCAGAATCATTGACCGACGAGCAGTAAGAGACAAACTAGATACATTTAACATTATTAATTTGTCTAACGTTGTTCTTACTGAGGAACAAACTACAGTTTTGAAGTTTGGGTTTAATTTTGTGCCCACCAAAAGAGCTGATTATAATAAAACTGCCATTGATTTTAGACAATATACACGCAAATTAAATTTGCAGTTCTTGCTTCATAATGTTAACATAGAGGCTGGTAAGTTTATCAAGCTGTCTTGTTTTACACCAAATTTACATCAGACCATAAAACTGTTTAAACAAGTTTGTTTAAAAGATTTAAAAGATTGTTTGTCTAGTAAAGTTGGGAACTGGTATGACAATTTGACTGTGAAGGAGAGGGAAGCCCTATACGATTTAAGAAGCCACAATTAACTTAGATTTATGAAAAGTGATAAAGGTGGTAACATTGTGGTCATGTCCCAGGAACAATACCTTGGGGGATGATGGAATTGTTAAAACATACAGATGAATATGTGCAAATTGACGCAGCTTATATTAATAGGTGTTATAAAGAGATTTATTCTTTTTTGTATGAACTCCTGATGAATAATTATATGGATGGAGAGATGTATAATTTTTGTTTAATAGAGAAACCAAGAATTGGAGTTCTATTCAGAATTCTGAAGATCCATAAAGATCTAAGGAATCCTCCATTTAGACCAATAGTGTCTTCCCCTAATTCCACAACCGAGGGTATGGCCCTTGTTGTTGATTCCGTTTTAAACCCTGTGGTGCAAGAATTACCTTCTAATCTGAAGGATTCTTGGGATTTTTTGGATAAGTTAAGGGTATTCTTTGCTTCATTTGATTATGACATAGATCGTCATATTTTCATTACTGTGGACGTGGCTTCTTTATTTACATGCATTCCTCACCATGAGGGAGTTGAGGCAGTAAGATCGTTTTTGAGTACCAATATGTCCTTTGGACATGACGGGGTTTATTTGTTATGCAGTCTGTTAGAGACCGAATTAAACAATAATTTATTTTTGTTCGAAGGGAACTTGTACAAACAAACAAAAGGGGTAGCCATAGGGTCACCCTAGGTCCAGTTTATGCTAATATAGTTATGGATTTCTGGGAAAGCACTGTTTTGGCTACTCTGGTAAAAAGTTTAAAGTACTCTATTATTCTAGGTTTATGGACAATTTGTTTTTTATCCTAGAAGGGGGCCTAAGTATAGTCGACGCCTACATTGGAGGGTTGAATGACGCTTCAGATTTTTTAGAGTTTGGGGCCAGTGCATATGGCCATGAAGTCAACTTTCTTGATGTTTCCTTGTTGTGGGATCAAGACACTTGGAGTTTGCACAGTAAAATTTATAGAAAGGAAACTTTCACAAATGGGTATTTATATCATAAAAGCAACCACCCGGGGTTTATAAAAAGAAATATACCAAAGGGGCAGTATATATGTGCCAGTAGAATGACTACCAAAGAACTAGACTTGGTACAGGAGTTTGATATGATCACTAATATGTTTAAGAGTAGAGGGTATGTCATTGAACATCTTGAGAAAACCAAATACTATGTTTTCAGTAACAGGGGTTCCATTCTGGCACAGAACCAATACCACTGAAAAAAAAAACAAAAACAAAAATAGTCAGTGTGGTCCAGTTTGTTCTTTGGATATGACAGTCAATTGTACCCCTATCAGGTGAATAATCCAGAAGAACTGGAGAATTTTAGAAGGGGATTCTGACCTGGTAAGGGTAATCGGGAACGAACCCTGTTTTGTTTATAAAAACAATTATAATATTAAAAATCTTTTACAGCACAATATGTGTAAAGAAACAAATAATGTTGATATTTCAACTACTAGAAATGGTATGTACAAATGTGGCCACTGCAATTTTTGCAGATTTATTTCTGTGGGGCCATTTGTTTTGTTGAACCATTTAAATAGTACTATCAAAGTACCAGGGCATGTGTCATGTAGATCTCGGGAGGTTGTTTATATCAGTGTCTGCAGTGGATGTGAAGCATTTTACGTTGGTATGACAACCCGGTCCTTGATGGAACGTATCAGGGAACATATGTATAGTATTAAGACAAAGGATGTCAATAATGCTTTATTTAGACATTCTAAATATGTTTCTAGGATTCTACGTATAGTGTTCCAAGTATAAGAAGCTTCTTTTTTCTATTTTAGAAGTAGTTTTGTCTGACAGAAGAGGTGTGGATTATAAAAATCTTTTAGAGCAAAGGGAATCTGTGTGGCAGATCAAATTAGAAGCAGACAAGAAACCTGGTTTAAATGAATTTATTAACATCAAATGTTTTTTAAAGTATAGGAAATTAAAGGTTTCCAAATTTTAGGATAGACGATTTTGAATATATTTTTATACAACCTTTTGGGTATCAGGCACTGACTCAATTAATTAATTGTTTTAATCATTTAATTATTGATGCAGTTACTTATTTTATTAAATAAAGCAGGTGAATTTTTAAATGGAGTGTTTTCTGATGAAGTCATTGTGATGGAAGCGTTAATAAAACTGTGTGTGTACGCTAATACAGTTGTGGTTCTTCACCAGCCTTTATTGACCTTCGGAGTTCCTGGATATTTCTTTTTTCAGTTGTTTGTTCTTGGTTTTCACTCTTTTTGGTTTCTAACTTATAATCTTTCAACATCCAAAAACAGCAAACAAATGCTAGAAATGAATATAGTCACAACTAGTGTATTTTGGGGCATATATCCCATTTGAAGCCATCTAAAAACATTCTTTTAAAAATCCATAAATATTTTACAAATTTTAAACTCTGTAAATGATTGAAAACCATTCAAAAGCTATATAAAAAGCATATTGAAAAGCAAACATGATAAGACACTAAAGAGCATCAAACTTTCTTTTCATACTATCAAGAATATTTGATGAAAGTATAACTAACAAATATATCTTAAAAAAATAAAATTGTTAAATAATTTATAATTTAGTCATTCTCATTTTTAATACCAGTTTTATAGAAATACTCACTTAAACTTGGTGGGTTGCTTCCTCTTAACCAAAGCTGCTATAATAACTCCATATACTCTAGACTCCCATACTGCCTCGTTGGGGTTATAGTAATTTTTTCCAAAATACTGAATTCAAACTGACGGAAACGTGAAGAATTTAAAGAATGTTTGTACAACGCATTGTTATTTTTTTTTCTTCACACTATAGTTATGTTCACAAATCCATTTCTTAAAGGGCATTCTGTTTTCCCAATGCAGAAATAAGCATCCCTTACACTTTGTGATGTACGCCTGAAGTGCAACAATTGCCAGTTCCAGATTAATAACCTTATTCGTTACTTCTACCTTATCACCAACCAAATTTATTTATTTAACATTTGTTGACCGGGAAAGTCCGACTAGGTTCCACAGAGCCTTTTTTCAGCAGAGGCCTGGGGAGAAATGCTCCAGATGCATGCCTTTAGAATGCATGTGTTTAGAATGTGGGAGTACCCCGAGGAAACCCAGGCAAAAGCAGGTAGAACATGCAAACTCCGCACAGAAGGCACCCCAGCTGAGACTCGAACCGAAGAACCTCTTGCTGTGAGGCGACAACATTAACCGCTGCACCACTGTAGAAACATTATTTGCAGTGTCCACATTTTGAAGTCTCTGAGTTATTTTAAAATGAAAATTTTTTTTAGTGGGAATCTTTATGATGGTAATCACATTCCCTAATCCTAATTATAATCTATTATATTTTATTCATAATATGCTATCACCCTGCAAAATAAAGGTTGAGGGTAGGGATGTGTGTGTGTGTGTGTGTGTGTGTGTATATATATATATATATATATATATATATATATATATATATATATATATATATATATATATATATATATAGATGTGCGTATGTATATATGTGTATACATACAGCCACCAATTACCAAAAGAAACTAGTAAGACAAACCTAGTCACCACAGGACCAAGAATCAGTCTGAATTCTTTTAAAATCCAACTTTAATTTAAGCACAAAAGCCCATAAACGTACACATTAAAACCAGCGTTTTTGTTTGAATCACTACATCAGATGTGGGTCAGAGAACAATTAATGCCTTTTATAATCCTCTAGGAGGTTAATTATCCAATAAAAAACATCCAGTTTAAAACATCATTAATACTCATGAATATTCATGTTAAAACCTTGCATGCAGAAAAAACACTACCAACCATAAAACTTTGTATAAAATGTTCATAAATATTAAAAACATGATATACATTCTACAAACTTAAAAAATACATCACATGAATTTATAAAACCATAAAATGCTTACAAATCTTGGACAACTTAAGTAACTTAAATAAAACCATTTGTATTAAAATAAAAGTAAATTTTTTTTAGCACACTATAGTGGTTAAAGTTAAAATTGCATTAAAATGTGAAAGAAAAGGAAAAACATCAAATACACATGAGCAGCTAGTACCTTGTTATTTAATCATATAATTTAGCTGCCCTTAGTTTCGACAGGGGTACAAGAGAGATATTCTCATTTAAACCTGGAGGGGATGTAGCTTGAAGTGTTATTTGCCACCTGAGCTCTTTATATTCTATTTTCTCTTCCCATTGTCCCCCTCTAACATCTTTTTTGACCCCTTCCAACACAAAGAAGGAATAATTAGCATTGAGACATATTAAAGAATGTTTAAAAAGGGCATTTGTTTCCTTCCTGTTTTGCATATCATATAGATGTTCGTATATCCTCCTTTTTAGCTTACGTTCAGTTTTGCCCACATAAGAATGACATACCTCACACAGAGCTAAATAAATAAGGCCATTTGAATCACAGTTAAAATATCCTTTACTACTTAAAACCACATCTCTACTGTTTAAAATGACTTCTTCCTTATTCATTATAAACCTACATTGTGAACATCGCCCACATTTGTAGGTACCAACTTTCTTCCTTCCATTTGCCTCTTTTTTGTCATTTTCTAAGGCATTTTCCACACTTTGTGAGTTTTTATATACAAATGTCAGCTCTGTTTTGGTTATTTGTTCCACATCTGTGAGATTTTTGAATTTCTCCCACTCATCACTGATAATTCTCCTTACTAATCCACTGCTAGCATTGTATTCTAGCACCATTGCTTTACTAAATTGGTTTTGCTGTGAGGAGTCAGTACTATGGTTCTCAACTAAGGGCTGACCAAGGATAGGTTTATATTTGTCATTTCTACCTTCCTGTACTTGTTTTGTAATTTCTTCAAGGAACTCTTTTGGATAGCCCCTTGCTGAAAACAATCCCTTGAGAAAATTGCACTCATTCACAAAGTTCTTGGTGTCAGAGATCATACGACTTGCCCTTACATACTGCCCTTTTACGATATTTCTCCTGTAATGAGAAGGATGAGCACTGTTATAGTGCAAATATGAGTTAGTAAAGGTGTTTTTTCTATGCACCTTTGAATTGAACCTGTTCCTTTCTTTATATATTTCTATATCTAAGTATTGTAGTTTTTGTCAGAAACGTTGAAGGTGAATTTGAGAAATGGGGTGGTGGTATGTATAAAATCAGCAAATTTCTGAATTCTATTCTTATTGTCCACCCAAAAAATGCAGATGTCATCCAGGAACCTTTTGTAGAGGCTCCAACAATCTTTATACATGGAGTCCAGAACATATTTTTCTTCCCATTTAGCTAAAATTAAATTAGCGTAGGTGGGTGTGCAAGCAGCTCCCATCGCCACCCCTCTAACCTGTTGGTACAATTCTCCTTTGAAATAAATGAAACTGTATTTTAAAACTAATTCCATCAGGTTAAGGCACACCAACCTATCTGCCTGTGACATTTCTGTTTTCTCAAATACAATTTCTTCTAAAATCTGCATTCCTTCAGAGTGGGGAATGCATGTGAAGTGGTCAATGACGTCAGTTGTAATGAATGTTAAATCTTTGTTGAACAAACCGTTATGTATATTCCTAAGGAGATCCCAGGAATCTTTCAAAATATTTTTCTTTTTTAACCAAATATTTTTTAACTTAGTATCTACCAATTTGGCTAAAGGTAACGTTTTGGACCCCCTCAGCTGAGACAATCAGTCTCAGTGGAGGGTCAGTTTCATTTTTATGATTTTTGGGTATCCCAAAGATTGTGGGGATCTTAGGTTTCTCAACTTTAAGATAGTTGTAGGTACTGATGTCTATTAACCCTTCCATTAAAAGGACAGAAAGAACTCCATCTATTCTACTGTAAGAAATATTTACTTGCTTTCTTGATACACGTTCATACTTGTATGTGTCCATAAGTATTTCGTTCATCTTTCCTTCATATATTACGGTGTCCATTAGTACCGTACCCCCACCTTTGTCAGGTTTCATCACCCTTATGTTATTATTCAATCTGAGCTCAACCATATACATATATATACAGGTCTAGCACTAATGCTCGACGACACATTTCCATGAATCAGAAATGGCCGAGCACAGTTTCATGAAAGTGCTTTTTCACTGAAAAAAGCACTTTCACAAAACTGTACTAAAAAAAATGAGGAAATGTCTGTTGCTGAGATTGTGGCACAGTGGGGATAAGGGAATATTCCCTTTTCCCCACTGTAGTGTGATCTCGGAGCAAGAATATAAAAGTGGGGGGGGGTGGAGGGTGCAGGGTGGTTTGACCCCTGCGCAAACATGATTACTGTTTTTTTTTTAATGTGTTTTTTTTTTACTTGAGTTTCACAGCTTTTTCGGACAGCCCATATGTTTGACAAAGTGGGACAAAATGAATTGGCCTTGATAAGGGAGGAATGACTTCTCATGTCAGGACATACAGGGCAGGATTTGAGGATTGCCTTGATCCTTCCCAGGGAAAAAGGAAATAGGTGAAGTCAAATAAGAAAAGCAGTGTCACAAAGCAGTAGTATGAAAGTAATAGAAAAAACATGCAGCCAAGGCAGTTGTGAAAATAAGGTACATAAGGAAAACAGGTAGTGGAAATTATCAAAGGCAAGAAAGAGTGCAGGAAGAAATGGGAGATAAAAATTGACAGATCAGTCTAAGAGGGAGTACTGGATAGCTAACAAGGGGGCTAAAACAGTAGTTGTGATAGCAAAGAGTAAAGTATCAAAGAAACTACCAGCTTCTGAAAGGGCTTTTTGGAGTAAAAAATTTCTCATATGACTCCTTTTTTGTGTGTGTGTGTGTGTGTGTGTGTGTGTGTGTGTGTGTGTGTGTGTGTGTGTGTGTGTGTGTGTGTGTGTGTGTGTGTGTGTGTGTGCGTGTGTGTGTGTGTGTGTGTGTGTGTGTGTGTGTGTGTGTGTGTGTGCGCGTACATTCACAATTATGTGTTTTGTGTGTGTGTTCATTATTTTATGTATTGTAGCAATATATATATATATATATATATATATATATATATATATATATATATATATATTTACTTTAAAGCCATGCAAAGTACATCGATAATCTGTCTCCCCTGACATATAGCACAAAGAAGTACTATCAGGTTGCAAGGCAATGCCAGAAAGATAAAGAAGATAGTCAGCAGACTCCATTCATAAGGAATGCTAACAACAGTCTGATCACCAGTCCAGAAAACACCAATTCAAGGAGCTTCTGAATGAAAAGAAGCTGTAACTGCTTCATTCGCAGCCTACAGAAAGTGGAAGGAGAGCCCACTCTATATATAGTAAGAAGTGAACTAAGGAAAATGAAGTCAGAGAAGGTAACATGATCAGATGAAGTTGCACCAAATATGATCAATATGTTGGGTACCTTAGGGGAGAAATGGCTCCTGAAGGTATTCTGTAGAGAGAGAGAGAGAGAGATGTATCCAAGACCACTGGAGAAAAAGTATTGTGGTACCAGTGTACAAGAACAAAGGAGATATTCGCAAGTACAGGCAATTTGTGTATCACATTCATGTCACAGTGCATGACAGTGCTGGACAGGGTGACTGATAAATGAACACTCGCAGTAGTAGAAATTAAGATAGGAGATGAGCAGTTTGGATTCAGATGAGAATGCGGGATAACTGTCTTGTTGTTTGCAGTGCAACAAATAGTGGAGAGTACACTGGAGATAAGGAAAGAGTCCAGCTGGGCATTTCTAGACATGGAGAAGGCATATGGCAAGGTCCCAAGAAAGGTGATTTGCACAGTCCTGTGGATGTTCAAAGTCCCAGAAACACTGGCAGAATTAGTGCAATTTATCTAGAGTGGCCCAATGACATAAGCACAAATAGTGTTCAGACTTGGTGGGAATGAATGTGCATCAGGGTTCAGCTCTGAGCTCAATCCTGTACATACTGTTGGTGGACTACATCAGCAAGCAGGTCACATAGGACAAATCAACAAACTTGTTGAATGCAGATGATGTGACACTACAAGCAGGCTCTGAACAGGAACTTCAGCAAACTATAGGGGATGGAGTACAAGCAATATAGTGGTCATGGCTGCAAACGTGGTAAATCAGAAGAAAATGAAAATTAAGAGAGAAATGAAAATAAGTGGAACAAGTTAACAGTTTCAAGTATCTAGGAAGTGTGGTTGAGAAGAAGTGAAGTCTGAAAAAGGAAGTTAAAGCTGGAATCAGAGATACTGCAGCCAACTGGCAGAAGAAATTCCTTTAATCCTGTGGGCAGCACAGTGGTGCAGTGGTTAACGTTGTTGCCTCACAGCAAGAGGTTCTCTGGTTCGATTATCAGCTGGGGTGCCTTCTGTGTGGAGTTTGCATGTTCTCCCTGCATTTGTGTGGATTTTCTCCCACATTCGAAAGACATGCGTCTGGAGCATTTCTCCCCAGGCCTCTGCTGAAAACAGGCTCTGTGGAACCTAGTGTGACTTTCCCGGTCAACAAATGATAAATAAAATAAAGTAATTAGAAATACAGAGCTAGAGAGTCATTACATGATTTCATTGAATAAAACAGTTTCTCCCATCTTTCTTTTTCTCTTTCCCTGGCTGTCTCTCATACACTCACATTTGCACATACACATAAGTATCTGCGCATGCACGCACACACACACACACACACACACACACACACATGCACACACACACACACACACACACACACACACACACACACACACACACACACACACACACACACACGCACACACACGCATGTCCATACATACACAGAGAATTAACATACATCCCTTATCCTGAAGCAGCGTTGGGCTGGCACCTCGGCACCATAAAAATTGACTGCCAATCATTAGCGGATCAGAGTTCCACTGTGGCGACCCATAACCGGGAAAAGTCGAAAGAAAAACAACAAACAACAACTTTTATCCTGAAGCATGTCTTAGAAATAATGCTCTTATCCTGAAGCATGTTTCCTTTCTGTTCTGTCAAAGGATATTTAAGCTGATTCTGTAAAATAATTGTTTAGGTAACATTTATTCAAGAGCTTAACCAGACATATCCATATACCAGTGGTACCCAAACTTTTTTGATTCTCGGCTCCCTTGCTGAATCCAGGTTTTCCCAAAGCTCCCCCTGCAGTGCACATAAAGTGCATATTTCAGGGGTTCCCAAACTGTGTGCTGCAGCACCCTGGAGAGCCATGGCTTCCTCACAGAGGCGCCACAAACTAATAAGCTTAGCTGCAAAATAAACCGCAAACAGTTCGTGGTTTATTTTGCAGTTAAGCTTATTAGTTTGTGGTGAGTGTGAGTGAATGCAGGAATGAATGAAGAAGTGCTGAAGAAAATCTGTACAGTTGAGAGGTGTGAATCACATACACACAGTCACGTCTTCATTCATACCTACATTCATTCACACATTGATCTCAGTCTCCCGATCTCACACATACACACACACACAGCCACTTCCTCATTCATACCTGCATTCATTCACACATTCCTCTCACTACCCTGATCTCACACACACAGACAGCCACTTCCTCATTCATACCTGCATTCACTCACACATCGATCTCACACTCCCGATTTCACACCCACACACACCCACTTCTTCATTCATTCCTGCATTCACTCACACATCGCTCTCACTTTCCCGATCTCACACACACACACACGCACTTCTTCATTCATTCCTGCATTCACTCACTCATTGCTCTCGCTCTCCCAATCTCACAAACACACAGCCACTTCTTCATTCATTCCTGCATTCACTCACACATCGCTCTCACTCTCCTGGTCTCACACACACAGCCACACACACACACACACACACACACACACACACACACACACACACACACACACACACACAGCCACTTTTTCATTCATTCCTGCATTCACTCACACATCGCTCTCACTCTCCTGATCTCTCTCACACACACAGACACTTATGCACGCATTCACTCACACATGCAGACAGACACACACACACACACACTCATACAGGCATTCACTTACTGCAATCAGCTGCCAAGCTTCGTGTCTCCCCTGTAAGGAAGCCGCGGCTCCCCAGGGTGCCGCAGTGCACAGTTTGGAAACCCGTGCCATATACCATGACATTCAGGCTAATTTAAAGTGAGAAAGCAGGGGTTGTAGCATCAGCTGTATATCATTATCATATAGTATTATTTGATATTTAAAATGGTAGCAGATGTGATGACCCACCACTGGATCAGTAATCAAGACTCCTCAATCCTCACCACTGGCAACAGTTAGGGATGTACACTGGGAGGATGACAAGGTATATATATACACACACACACACACACACACACACACACACACACACACACACACACACACACACACACACACACACACACACACACACACACACACACACACACACACACACACACACACACACACAGTATTTTCAGATGCAGCTCTTTGCATCAAGTGCAATTTCCCTTAAGACCACACAGAGACCACAGTCAGTCTGGAGCTGGTTTCTCCCTCTTTCTCCAGATCCCCAGTAAGACTCCTCACTGGCACAGCTATAGAGTTGAGATCTCAGCTGAGTGGCCACTCCAAGATCTCCAGTACCCTTTCTGTCCAACCAGTGCTTCATGTCCCTGCCCAAATAGCTGACACACACACACTCTTTGAGGTTTGAGTTACACACATACACACACCTGGGAAAGGCTGGCACAAGTTTACTGGCCTCCTTTTACCCAAACTATAAGTTAGTTATCATTGCCACCAGCCAACTCCTTATCAGCTACTTTAAGGTCCTAAACAAAGGGTGCCCAATCTTACTATGTAATATTAATGCAAATGGTAGTTCGGCCAAGAGCAAGTATATTAGCAGTGGCCCACAGTGTTACCAAATAAATATGCAAGTACCCTCAAAACTTAAATATGTCTCACAAAGATCAGCCACAATGAAAGGTTTAAATATATTTAATAATAAATAATAAAAGAAAAAGACAATACTAAATATATATTCACAGTGACATCAGAGTTCAAAATCACAGAAAATATTTAATACAACATTGTAGGACAGTCTCAAATAAATAAAGAAAAATATCTACACTAAGCTTTGCTATATTCCTGACTATATCCAAGAGAATTGTACTGTTCTCTAGAAACTTACTTCATTAGAGCAAGGCAGATGTGGTGAATGGATCTTCTAGTTGCTGTTGTTGAATACACAATTATGCGTCTCTCTAAGAGACTTCTTAAATTAATATCTCAAATATTGCTGGGATAGCTTGCAGAACTACATCATTTCTTGTCTTCTGACTCTATCCCAGGTGAACCCCCCACTGCTGGAAGCTAGAAGTATTTAATCTACCTGTGAAAATACATAGACCTCAGATCTTTGGCAGATGCTGTAAGTCATAAAACAATTACATCTCTCTACATCTCAAGCTTAGTAATTATTTCTCCTTAAAGACAACACAAAGAGTTCCCTCGTATAGACATTGTGTAGACATAGGGCAGGATTCACGAAGCCTCCGTGTATGAGTTATAACTCATACACGGAGGCTGCAGTTAACGGAGTGATGTCAGCATGCTCTGCATATTCATGAGAGCATGCTGAATCACACTTAAGGCCAACACGGTCCGTGTAAGACAGTAGGGGGCGTGTCCGTAGGCCAAGCCCTGTAAGCGGACACGCCCCCAGAAGAGGAAAAGTACCCAAAGTAAACACCCACGACAGAGTCCACGGAAATGTGAATAAACAGAACATAACACATGCCCCCACAGACTATGAACAGAAAACATATAAATAAACATGTTTTATACTTTTTTTTAAATTGTAAAAATGTTTAACCGTGAGTGCGCTCGTTTGCGCGGGCGTGCCCGTAGCGCAGCTACAGTTAGCAGTCAGTGGGAAAGCATATAAGAACTAAATATGCAAAATAAGCCAGGAAGCAATAGCGTAGCGGTAGAGATGTTGGCTGAAGAGCAGGCAGTCATGGTTCGAGACCCCACAACACCAATTTTTTTTTTTTTGCAAAATAAGCAGGAAACAAGTCCCTGACAAATATGTAGACATAAAACCACAATTTATGTAAAATGTAATGAAATAGCCCATTTATATTGAAGACATGTGAGGTAATAAAAGAATAAAAAATGCCAGATGTGCTCATAGCTGAGCTACAGTTTAACAGAGTGAGTGCATCTGCCCGTAGATGAGCAGTGGTTTAACTGGTGCAAAATGAGTGCCCGTAGCTGAGCAGTGGTCTAACATGCTAAATCTGTGTGCCCCTAACTGAGCTGAGCATAATATGCGTGCCTATAGCCAAATGAGGCTTAAAGCAGCGTACCCCATTTGCGCGGAGCTGCGCACCGCGCAAACAAGCTAACCGACGGGTAACGTTGAGCAAGCCGTATCAAAACTGCCTTTACACAGACACACCCCTCAGCATGTTTAGACAGTCATGAAAAATAAAAAGCAGTGACCAGGTTCGAACCCAGGATACTATACACCATAATCAAAGTACAGAACCACTAAGCCATGACAGCAGTACCTAGAAATGCAATAATAGCTAATATATAGGAATGAATACAAACTACAGCATGACAATGCAGGTTTACTGAAGTTGATACAATTCCAAAATGGCCAATCACAGATATGTGCGGGAAAAATGGACTATATAAGCCCCATAGGCGAGAATACACAACATAAATGATTGTAGAACTGACCTGCAGGCAGAATGACAGGAGTAGGAGAGGGTAGTTGCTTCCGAGCACAGAAGTGGGGTGTTGAGGAGTCCAGGTACATGGTCTGGCTCCTAGTCCATAATCATGAGGCCCAACTCATGCAGGGCCAGGTCCTCTGGGGAGCATACAGGGCCGAGGTGTGGGACCGGTTGGCTCATGATCTCACCAGTGCCACAGGGATTCCAAGGACTGGTGAGCAGGTCCGTCACCACCATGCAGACCTGAAGAGACGCAAGCAGGACCAACTGAACCTTTGGATCCAGGAGGCCCGGCAAACACCCAACACCCCACTACTGAGTAAGTAACATTTAATTATGTATGCAAGAAATGAAACTAGCTGATATTATGGAGATGTGTATTCCAATATTACTTCATTTATATTACAGCTGCAGGTGTCCATTCTGCGAACCGCAGAGCCTATGGCGATAGGCTGGTGCGGTTGCACCACCAGGCAGGTCAGTAATCCACTACCAGTAACCATAAAGAAATATAAAAGTATGACAGTCAGCAAAAGAGTGCAGTGTAGTCAGTAAGGAATAAAATCTGCAAGCAACAGTGTGAAAGTGTCTGCAAGTCTTGCTTGATTACAAAAGTGTATTTCAGCCTGTAAGTTAAACCAAAAAATGAAACTGTCTGACATATATTCTGAAATAAAAATGCCCTACCTGTAAGAAAATAGTACACAACCTGCAGCAGGCTGAGAAGTATAGCTGCAGAAGATGATGAAATCACATGTGTGAAATATATCCCTGTGGAAATACTGAAACATGACAGAAGTGAGACTGCTGGAAAGGATTGTAATAACTACAGGTAAAACATGTCAATAAAGCCTAGAAGTAAGTACCATCCTGAATAGTAAAATGAAAGCAAGTGAGAGAGTGTGAGAAAGTGTCATGAATCCAGCAATACAATAGTAATAACCCCTGAATAAAGTACACTGCAGTCAAGACAGAATGAAATGCATGTGGGATTTAAAACCAAACAGCGAAATCTGTTCAAAGTGTTGCTGCATGTGGAATGTGTATCCCAAAATCTGGATATGTTGCTCTCAGTCTGAAATATGCAGATAGGATGATTGTCTGATATACCAAACATCCACACTTGTCTACAGCTATATAAAGCAAATGTAGCAAGATGATGTAGCTGAACAAAGCTAGATATGAATGTGTATGAAGAACACTAAAATGTATATTGATGTTGCAGTAACAGTCCTATCACCAAGTTGAAATAGTTATCATATAGGAAACTGTAGTTAGAACAGTAGTGTGTATATAACTGTAGCTATTAGAAATGTACAGCATATGTATTGTTATTCGAAGGTGTTAATATTACTTTCTTTACCCCACCCTATAACCACATATAACCCATTCCACGTGAAAATGGTATGTGCAGTCACAATTAACACCCCTGGACGTTTGTCCTGTTGGGTCATATATATCTGCATATCCGTTGATGCATCTGTCCTGTTCATACATCCGCACCTGATGGCCTGTTGCCATCAATTAACCCTGCATGTTGTTGGACTGTGTATTTCTGTTCAAATTATGCATGTGTTATGCACGCTGTTCAATGGTGTGAATATCTGGGTGTTTGGTTAATGGGAATACTAATGCATGCTGTTACAACTAATTGTGAATGGTATTATATGTCACTAACCCAAACTGTCATGACATAATGCAAAACATAGGACGACAGGGAAGGCGGGTTCCAGCGGACCCACCTCTCCCACCTCAGCTGGCGAGTGCACCTGGCACTAGTGCCGAGTCCGGACCCTCCTCCGGTGGCCCTGTGCCACCTGTGGGTGGAAGCACTGCAGGGGATGGGGCTCGCCCCCCCTCTGCAAGTGTGGCCGGAGGAGATCCACCACTCACCCTCCGTAGTGTCCGGACTGTGGTGCGTAGGGAGATTCGGGACTCTGTTTTTGAGCCCCTATGCCAGCTCGAGGCACGGGTGGTGCAACTAACGGGCATGCCTGTTGCCCCGCCTACACAGCCCCCAGCACAGCCCCGTCTTGGGCAGTGAAGGAACAGTGGCAACTGCCTATGGGTGTGGATATCAGTTCTACTGTTGCCATCTGTGGGCTCATGGGCTCTGGATATCCAAACCTCCGTCCCCGTCAATTGTGTAACCCCCCCCACACGTGTCATACACCGCCCCTGTATGCGTCTTGTTTGTCTTGTCTGTTTACCTACCCAACCTACCTCCCCAGCTGTACCGACTTCCTTCACCTGACATACCACTCTCACCTGAAAAAAAAAAAAGGGCACTCTGTACCCACAAAAAAATTACGCCCCATACATAGCTGCCCATTCCGCACACGTGTCTGCTGGACATGGAACCTATCAATTACAATTGGCTTTACAACAAGTATTATTCTTGTCCTGACACCTCTCTCAGGGGTGGAAGGTTTCAAATGTCACACCAAATTACATACATATGCACAGCTGTTGCTGATGAAGAAATGGGCAGCTATGGGCCTTACCTACATCCCTCCTGCACATCCCAAGCTTGTTTCCCTACTGTCTTACCCTCTTTGTGACCCCTTTTTCACCACTTTCCTGTCTCCCTATTTTCTTTTCTTTCAAAGAAAATAGCGCAGGTATGCGCCAGAGTAAGCACCGTTAAGCGGTTGTAAGCGGGTGTGCGCTTGTGTGCGTGGAGCTAAACGCCAGTGCACATGCGTGAGCTCCGCAAACCAGCGCTAACCCGGTTACAACTGCTTAAAAGTGCCTTAGTCACTTTGATTGACAGGTCCTGTACTCAGTTCAAAAGCAAAATAAAATCCCACTGTCAGTCCCGAACCCAGGACCTTGGAAACACTAGTCTGCACGACCTACCACTAAGCCACGACTCTTATACAAAAACATTTTGCTAAAATAAATATAACATGTAATAGTAGGGATGAATGTAAAGGGAATATAGGATGTGTAGTACACAAAGCATGTCATTTAAAATTACCGTCAAAACTACTGGATTTCCATAATAGTAGTATGTGAACAGAAACAGCCATGCTAGTTGGCAGCTTGTAGATAATAAGGTCAGTTAAAGTACATAGATATATGTATGCATATGTACATATATATATATATATATAAATATATATCTATATATAGTTGTAGGAGTCAATGTGCATACACACTTGCTACAGGGAACATGAGAGAGGAATGGAGAATTGTGAATATACAACACAGCCTGAAGCATGAGAGAGATACTAACCTTTACACTCACAGAACACTGTCCACAACATACCAGCATGGTCCCCGCCCTCACAATCTGAAAGGGCAATGCCTATCCCACATACCCTTTTATAGCACTGACCTGAAATCACAGTGAGAACTGCAATCAGTACACAACTGGCTGTATGCAATTAGCAAATGCTGGCTTACAATTGGTGCAGAGGCCATCACATGGACCTATGCAGATACCTACAAAAGCATCCAGTGCTAACACTCCCCACATGCAATACATTCATTGCATTGTCTGTAAGCAGACAGAGGGAGAGTGAGAAGTGAGAGAGAGAGAGAGAGAGCAAAAAAAAAAAAAATCAGACACTGTGACTCTGTCACCCGAAGCTGTCAGCACTGACAGTAGCAGCAGCAAGCAGAAGCTGTGGTAATGCAACCAGCTGCGACAAACAGAGGTAATGCAAAGTAGCAGGTTAATAGTGTGCATACTGTGAACCCTCCAAATGTGTCATAGGTCTGTATCCATAGGTATGTCCATGTGATATGTTGTGTGTACGTAGTTCCACCAAAAGGGGATGACCATACATCACATGTCAATCAGTCATAGGCCATGATCCTGGCAGCATTTGTCTGTGCGTTGGCCCAGCAATGGCTGTAGTGACTGCTTTGAAAGGTCAGCCAGGTTCAAAAGTCAGGATCAGCCCATCCCAAAGGCACACTGGCTGGGAACAAGTGTCTGCAGGTACCCGATGTCACTGCATATGCATCCCATACTGCATAATTCCATAGCTTAGCAGACCAGGCCCGTTATGCATATGATGTGGTAATTCCCAGGGTCAGTTGAGGTTCCTCCTTAGTGGTGTGGGACCACTGTTGCTGTATGCCACTGTCCAGGTACATATCCTGTAGTATGGCCAAGATAAACTATCAGTGTTATATGCGGTTGTATGTCCTCTCGGAGTGCCGGTAGCACACATCCAGGGGTACCACAAGGTCACAGTGATGCTGTGTGTTCTCCTCTGCTGAGGGCAGCCCTCACCTGGACATGTGAGATAATAGGGAGGTTACATCCAGCTGGGATAAATATTTTAAAGGTGGGGGAGAAGGAGGGGGGATATGTGCACCGAACATGTCTGCAAGATTGTTGCCAATATCCGTGTGTTTGGTGAATGTTAAGTAGGTGTGGATTAACACAGAGCATATCTGAGGCATGTGGTCCATATGTGTAACATAACTGAAGAAGGCCTTGTGGTCCTCCATAGTGTTTGTGTCCATTTCCCTCCCAGAGTAGGCCGTGGCTGTTGTTATGACTGACCGTAGCGTAGTACTAGTGCTGACCACAGATGCCTTCCCTTAATGTGAATGTGCTCTGTCCTGCAGTAGCCTCCTGCTATTGTTGTACAATCTGCCTCTGTCTGGGGTCCACCGGACAGGATGCCTAATCTTTGTGCATAGGGTCTGGGTTAGACATGTGTATGCAAGTTCCATGCAATCCGTGGCATGTCCGTGGTAAGCATTTGCAAAGGGGTCAGCAGTGTGGCTTGTGGCTTCCACTGGCCCAGTGTGCTGCATGGATACCATCTCAGTCCCAGCAAGTGAATAACTGTCTAATCACATACATATCAAAGTAGTCTACTGTGCTGGTGGTGGTGGTGGGATATGTATATCCAGGCTGAGTAACGTCTGTCCACATCACAGTAGTGGACAGTGTCCCACATACAGTACCTTGAAATGAACCCCCAGAGTGAGGTTGTGCATTGCACCTGTCAGTGTGTGCTGACCGATGGGGCATGCTACTATGTTGTGTGGAATGTGGCAGGTATTGTTGCACAGGTGTTGGCTGAGCACTGATATCTGGCCATGTACCTGTGTATCCACCACGACACACACACATGCAACATATGGGAGTAGTAGTATATCACTACACATGAGTATCATGTATAGTATGTGTGCCATATATTGCTGACATGGTCTGCTGATATCCTGTCTGTGTTCTCTTAAAGGGAGATGGCGCGACAGTGTAACCCCGCCTACTCTGTGGTGGAAGATGAGGAGATCCACCAGAGCCTGGTGCGGGAGTATGACATCCTGTTTTCCCGCACCAGTCAGAATCAGCAGGAGAGGGCCGCACTGTGGCAAGACCTTGTCCGTAGGGTAAATGATATTGGCACGCATAACAGGACATATGAGCAGGTACGACATCACTGCAGTGATTTAATCCGAAGTGTCCGGCAGCGTGCATCAGATATCCACAGGCAACAGGTCGTCACAGGAGGTGGGGTGGCCACACATCCCCCCTCACCAGACTGGAGGGGCTACTCCTAAGTGTTGTGGCTCCAGCCCCAGAACACCAACAGCAGTACACCTGCATTATGATGGAGGCTGGTTCCACACAGCAGCACGACATGGAGCATGCAGGTAATATGCCATATGTACACCTGACTGTTCTG
The DNA here is from genome assembly GCF_019279795.1 of Protopterus annectens. Taxonomy (NCBI): domain Eukaryota; kingdom Metazoa; phylum Chordata; order Ceratodontiformes; family Protopteridae; genus Protopterus; species Protopterus annectens. Next base: position 1,995,363,385 of record NC_056739.1, read on the forward strand.
TACACTGTATCATATGCAATATCAATGGCACAGTTGTGCCCACTGACATTAATCTCATCATTTCTGCAGGTCCCTCCAGGGTTACAGCAAGACAGGCCATCCATGCTGGTGAGTGTGTTTAACATAACCTATAATAGTCCTGATAATGCTAGTAACAGTAGTGTAAGTCAATAATGCTCCGTGTGTATACTGCGGGGTGTGCATGTGTTCAGGTGTGCCTGTGCCCATGTGTGCATGTGTGCATGTGTGCAGGTGTGCCTGTGTCCACGTGTGCATCTGTGCATGTGTGCCTGTGTCCACGTGTGCATGTGTGCCTGTGTCCACGTGTACATGTGTACACATGACCACGTGTGCATGTGTGCATGTGCCCATGTGTGCATGTGACCACGTGTGCATGTGTCCATGTGTGCATGTGTCCACATGTGCATGTGTGCATGTGTCCACGTGTGCATGTCTGCATGTGTGCATGTGTGCCTGTGTGCATGTGTCCATGTGTGCATGTGTGCATGTGTGTATAAGTGCATCACTGGTAACAATGTCTGGAGACTGTAAACTGTGTTTCCTGTCTTCATCCCACAGGTTCTGGGGCTGCTCTGGTGACCTGCAGCAGGGAACCTGAATCCTGTGCCACGGCTACTGGTAATGATGATATTTGTGTAATGGTACAGGAAGGTGTGTCAGGGTCTGCCATTGATCAGCCAATTGACAGTACACAGCTGTCAACCCCATCATTGAGCACAGTCATCCTGCCTGTACATCCTTTGTCACCATTGTCCCTAGGTGATGGACAGGATACAGTGGGCATAGACCAGGGTAATGTGGTACCTGTGGCACATGCATCCCCACACAGCAGCCATGGGCAGGGTCCTCCGATGGTACCACACAGACAGTTGCCCATGGGTTCTCCTGGGAGCATCCGTGGGCGTACTGCCTCTGGCCGACGTGCCCAAAGAGGTCTGTCAACCTCAGCTATGTTTCGGAGTGTCATGCAGGCACAGTCACGTATGGAAAGGTACACCAGACAGGGTCTGAGGGAGCTGAGAGCATGTCGCACAGCCATGACAGACAGTATGCGTGACATTGCGGATGCTATCCGTAACTTCACCGATGTCATAGACAGACATTGTGGGGACATATTACAGCAGTTCCACAACCAGATGTCCATGAGCCAAGGCAATGGGGGGCGTTTGCGGCATTGACGTGGCCGTATGCCGGCAGCAGCAGCAGCTGGCAGTCGGCACGGACGACAACAGGCTCGTGCATGCCCCCATTATGCCAGCAGCAGCCCCAGCAATGCTGGGTCTGTGCTGTCATCAGAACGCCCCAGGAGACCACGTGCACGTGGCTCTGGACAGTCCCAACAGGGACTTGTGTCCAGTCAACACACTCCCGCTTCTGATGACAGTACCCAGTCTGGCTTTGTACTGGATACGGTCCGTAGCACACCTGCCAGGCACAGGTACCGTGTCCGTGCACATAGACACTGATCTGTATGGCCTGCCAGGTGCAGTCTGTGGCTGTCCACAAACCCCTGTATATGGCAGCCATGAGGTGGAACTGTGTGCGTGCATACACACATGCGAAATGTTAACACCTAGGACAACCACATACATGCACACACTGCACCAACACTGCCCCACCCTGTACTGCTGCCCCTCACCAACACACATACACACACATGTCAATTGGTGGTATCAGTGGCTGACTCAGGCATACCTAATCCACACCCTGTGCATATGATGACACTGTGCCACCTCCTGCAATCTCCAACATCATTGCGGGAACAGGTAAACACGTTGCTGATGCACAGGGTGACTACATAGAAGTGTATTAGTAGTATCATGTTGGTAACAGTACAGTGTGCTGCTATGACTGTGTGTTTATCCCAGCATGCCTGCTGCATTAACTGTATGAATGTCCTGAATTGTTATCTGCACCCATAGTACATACCAAAGTATAACAGCTGCACATAATTGCATGCCAGTGGTAAGGTTGTCAACAGATAGCCGCATACATGGGTAGCACAGGGGGAAAGCTAACGCAAGTAGTGATATGCAATGGTGGACATGTACAGTAATGGTGTCAAGTTGCCCACAACGACTATGCCATGTGGATGTTCGCATGTAGATATGTGTGCAGTACCAATGTAATCCAAATCACAAATAAGTATGACATAATATCGGTTCTACCATGGGCATCTGCGCTGCGTATTCCTGGGTACATGTTGATAGTGCCTACATATTTGCATTGTTACTTACTATTATTGTTACCCCTTCTTTGTTGTATAATGCACTACTTCCAGCCCTGTTTACTGTAGCTTTGTTTGCATGCATGTTCGCTAGGGTCCCCTGGAACACTGCTTACACCTGCAATGCAGAGTTACAGTGCTTCTGTAGACTTCTAGTGACATCTGCATAGCGTACGATACGTATGTCAACTTTACACATGACAGAACGTCACTGTCTGTCCTGTACGCATGTACATTGCCTGTGACACATTGCACACGTCTTACCTGGCATTTACCCACGTGTGCAGTCATATATGTCAGTGCTATGAAACAGTAGCAGTACACCCACACATACACACCTTCAGTATGTTGTTCCCCATTGGCCCTATGTGTTGGTACTCACCATGGCAATCACACTACCAGGGTAGCATGTGCAAAGGTAACCTGGAAATCGCCTCTATGGTCCAGTTGTGGTTTATGTGAGTCATGTGTCATTGTCACAGCTGCCACATGTATGCAGTCAACCATCACCCTTAGCCAGGAACGTACAACACATGTGTGGGATGCCACCACACAGCCAATCTGGGGACTGGTCTCTCTGAACCCAGTAATGCCATACCCCGTCAGGTGGCATGTCATATATACTACGTCCAGGACAAACGTCAACCCCAATCCCTGCTGCTACTATTGATAATACCCCTGAAGATGTTCCTGATAGTTTTGACCAGTTCTTTACTGAGACATTTCAGGTCCTAGCTAGCCATCTACCTCCTAGCTCCCCTGGTCCTGAAAGTAGCACCCCTAGAAAACTACTTGCGTCCAGCTGTCAACCAGTCGCCACTTCACTTCTCCATACCTTGATTGTAACAGTGAAACCCACTACACTTTCTGCTGATCAACTCCCTGCCGAGTACCTATCAAAACCAAATGATGCTATTGCTTACCCCGTCTCAAAGGTGATCAAAGGAACCATGTTAGAATCTAACTTTCCCACCATCTGGAAAATGTCATATGTAATCCCACTTCACAAAGGAGGCAGCTCTAGTGAAGTCTCCAATTATAGGCCAATAGCTATACTCTCTCCACTTGCAAAGTTTATGGAAACTTTCGTCAAAGACAAGTCATGCACCACCTAATCCAAACTCGCATTATGGCAGACACTCAGCATGGCTTACGTCCTCATCACAGCACTACATCAGGCCTCCTAGCCTTTACTAACACCATAAGCCATACTTGCAACAATAATTATATATCCGCAGCCCTCTTTTTGGATATTTCAAAGGCATACGATATGGTTGATCACCAACTTGTACTCCACACCCTGCAAAGACTGTCTAGATACTGGAGCCTTCCAATGGTTTCAATCCTACCTGCATGGTCGACAGCAGGCTGGCCTCTGGCAGAACAAACTCTCTAACCTTCTACCTAACACCCTCAGAGTACCACAAGGCTCTATACTAGGGCCCTTGCTGTTCTCCATCTTCATTAACGACCGTTATACTGTCATCCCAAAAGTCAGCCGTATCCAATATGCTGAATACTCTACTCTGATCTGCTCAGCCACATCTCCAGTAGAGTTATGGTCAGCTACCCAGACCACCTTTAATACAATAGCAAACTGGCTTTCTGAACATCGTCGATCCTAAATCCCAATCAAACTAAACTGCTGTTATTTCACCAACACGTAGGTCTACCACTTTCACCGTTACCATAACATCAACTGATGGCACAATAATCTCCCCTGACCCATCTCTGAAACTATTAGGTGTCATCATAGACAATAATCTCAAATGTGACATACATGTTAACCAGATTATCAAAGCCATCAATAGAAAACTAGGGTCACTTTACAGAATTAAAGCCTTCCCAGCCCCTCCAGCTAAAGGTGCCATAGCTCGCTCACAACTTGTTTCAACCCTTCTGTATGCATCCCCTGTACTCTCGAATATGAACAAGACTGTCCTTAACAAACACTCAATTTGCTACAACCACATTGCCAGGTTTGCCACTGGGCTGCCTTTTAGGACACATCATTGCATCAATCTAAATCAGCTTGGTTGGTTTGCAATACCCAGCCTAATACAGTATAACCAACTGATTATGGCCTATAATATCCTCTATAATCCAGACAATGCTCCTGCACTTCAAATATTATCACCCCCTATAACAATCCAAGACCGCTTCGATCCTCTAACAAAGTACTACTTCAGACTAGCAAGTTTAATAACACAGCCGGTGATTCTCTCTTTGCAAACCCTGTAAGTAGATCCTGGAACTCACTTCCAGCTGATATTACCCTACTGTCCACCTTAGGCCAATTTAACAGTAGACTCAAACAACATTTGTCACTTAACTGGCTATGTCAATGTATCAAGCCTGGCTAACTCGAATATGTAACTTCTGTGAACCACTTTACTGTGTAATTTTAATTTAATCCTGACTTGTGCTCAGGTCTAGCATTAACCTGTGGAACATGTTTGACTTGCTTACTTATGTAATCTCTGTAAATAATCTGTTTGTAATATGTAATGCTAGTATTATGTAATGCTGTATCTGCTACCCTCGTAGCTTGTCTCCACGGGCCTCTCCTGGAAATGGACATGCATCCAGTCGGGCTATCCCAGTCAACAAATGTAGGATAAATAAATAAATCAATACAATATATTACAGTGACGACAATACCAGTCAGACATTGACACACACACTGACAGCATGCTGAACACACTGGGGCATATGTGGGGACTCAGAATAGCAGCCTGCCTGGGCATCACACACCTCTGTAGCTGGCACACAGGCATATGTTTCGTCGGAACAGAGCACATGCCACACATGGCACGCACATCCCCTGTGCCACACACTCACAGCCTGTAGGGCTACACAACACACCTGCTACAGACGTGTCAGGTACCTGTCTTGTGTGCTGCACTGGGGTCCTGCTTAACAGGCTGTATCTGGTGAAGGTCACAGTGATATGACTCAGGGGCACTATGGTCCACCACAGCATACATGCATACAGGTCAGTCAGAGGCATGGACAGATATGACTCACTCATTGACCATGCCAGTGTGGCTGCCTGAGACATACCTCCCTGGACTACATGATAGGGAACATAGAATGGATCTCTCAGCATGTGGCACAGGCCGGTATGAGCCTGATGTTGGTTGCCAACATACCCTCACCAGGTATTCTACCACTATATGTGGGAAGGGTGTTGTATGTCTACATTATGCTCAGTCTCCACTGTCATTCATAGGGTATCCACTGGCTGTCAACGTGTGCTTACATGCTAGGGAAGCCACAATGATGTGCAGTGGTCATCTTGCACGTGACACCCATGGCCCGATGTATAATGGCAAAGCTCCTTGGTACACACATACTGCCTTATGCTGCAGGACATGGTTTACATAGCGACCTCTGTGGGTATCACACAGGTTAGGACACTAACAGTGCTGCTACACAACAACAGCAGTGTACACCGGAAGATGCATGCACCAGACACTGCCCTCAGCACGGTGAACTGCAATGTCTGTGCAGTACCAGATTCATGATTCATGGCTCACAGGTGTTACCCATCACTGACAGGTTATGCCCCATACCATGCCTGTCATCCCCTACACATGTAACACACATGGATAGGGGGGTGGTATCCCAAGGTAACACAGATACACACACCTCCAGGTTGTTGGCACAGCACAAACCATCAGGGCCAACTCATGTGCAGCTGACAGTATGTCGGACTGCCATCTGGTTCATAGCCTGGCACACACAACCCTCACATACACAGGAAGACCACCTATCCTCCATAACAACACCGGCAATATGACAGTCTCATGAACTGTGTTTATAAGGCCATACTGCATCCAGCCAAACATTGTGTGTGAGCATTACTGTAGCTACAACACACTAGTTGAAGAGTTCACAGCATGTGGTCACCGAATTGCAGTGGAATGACATGTTACCACTACCACAACAAGTGGGAACATGCAGCACCTGTACATCGACTACATGTACACTATATGGCCCAGACCAGATGTGTATCCCCTGCTGTAGGTCTTTCACCATAGACACCCACACTGTATAGGGACATACCACGTGCGGACCCTGCACAGTAAGACACAGTGTGACACAACCACACGTGACAGTTGTGGGTTACCAAAACATACCTATCTGTACCCTGACAATGGTAATAGACACAGTAGCAGAGCACACTATTGGCATTACTAGCCAACTAGCCCTGTTTGGCTGCGCTGATAGTGTGGTGACATCCCCTGTGTTTACTGGGGGAGTATGCAGCATCTGGTGTATTGTAGTATTTGCCAAAAGGATCTGTTCTCTCACACTTGCATTTACACACACCCTACTACCCCCACACACATGCACACTTGCCATTTGCAGGATTCATTCCCCTACCTAAGTCATGACATGTGAGAGAGACGCATTAGCAAAGCGCACTATTCGGTTTACAAGATAGTTCCTCTTCTGTGGCTATACTTATAGGGTGCTGACAACATCAGTATTTTGAAAGGGTAATGTGCATCAGGTAGTGTGATCTCCTGATTGCCAAAACTAACATGTTTTTCATACGGAAATGCACACACACGAACTCCCCACATCCAAACACACACACATGCCATTTACAGGTTTCAAACTCCTACCTAACTACATTACGATACTCAGGAGAAACGCATTAGCAGAGTGCGCTATTTACATTACTGGGAGGCTTCCTTTCTCCTGCTGTACTTATAGGGTGCTGACATCATCTGTGTTTAGGAAGGGGAGTGTGCACCTGTAGTGTGTTCTCCCAGTTGCCAAAAGGAACATTTCCCTCACACAAATTTGCATACACACAGCAACCCCCCTCATCCAAACACACACACTTGCCATTTGCAGGATTCAAACCACTACCTAACTATGTTATGCCACTCGAGACGGACGCATTAGCAGAGCACGCTATTCGCATTATTGGGAGGCTTCCCTTCTCATGCTGTACTTATAGGGTGCTGACATCATCTGTGTTTAGAAAGGGGAGTGTGCATCCTGTAGTGTGTTTTCCCAGTTGCCAGAAGGGACATTTCCCTCACACATATTTGCACACACACAGTAACCCCCCCATCCAAACACACACACTTGCCATTTGCAGGATTCAAACCACTACCTAACTGTGTTATGACACTCGAGACGGACGCATTAGCAGAGCATGCTATTCGCATTACTGGGAGATTTCCCTTCTCCTGCTGTACTTATAGGGTGCTGACATCATCTGTGTTTAGAAAGGGGAGTGTGCATCCTGTAGTGTGTTCTCCCAGTTGCCAAAAGGGACATTTCCCTCACACATATTTGCACACACACAGTAACCCCCTCATCCAAACACACACACTTGCAGGATTCAAACCACTACCTAACTATGTTATGACACTCGAGACGGACGCATTAGCAGAGCGCGCTATTCGCATTACTGGGAGGCTTCCCTTCTCATGCTGTACTTATAGGGTGCTGACATCATCTGTGTTTAGAAAGGGGAGTGTGCATCCTGTAGTGTGTTCTCCCAGTTGCCAAAAGGGACATTTCCCTCACACATATTTGCACACACACAGTAACCCCCCTCATCCAAACACACACACTTGCCATTTGCAGGATTCAAACCACTACCTATGTTATGACACTCGAGACGGACGCATTAGCAAAGCGCGCTATTCGCATTACTGGGAGGCTTCCCTTCTCCTGCTGTTCTTATAGGGTGCTGACATCATCTGTGTTTAGAAAGGGGAGTGTGCATCCTGTAGTGTGTTCTCCCAGTTGCCAAAAGGGACATTTCCCTCACACATATTTGCACACACACAGTAACCCCCCTCATCCAAACACACACACTTGCAGGATTCAAAGCACTACCTAACTATGTTATGACACTCGAGATGGATGCATTAGCAGAGCTCGCTATTCGCATTACTGGGAGGTTTCCCTTCTCCTGCTGTACTTATAGGGTGCTGACATCATCAGTGTTTAGAAAGGGGAGTGTGCATCCTGTAGTGTGTTCTCCCAGTTGCCAAAAGGGACATTTCCCTCACACATATTTGCACACACACAGTAACCCCCCCTCATCCAAACACACACACTTGCCATTTGCAGGATTCAAACTACTACCTAACTATGTTATGACACTCGAGATGGACGCATTAGCAGAGCGCGCTATTCGCATTACTGGGAGGCTTCCCTTCTCATGCTGTACTTATAGGGTGCTGACATCATCTGTGTTTAGAAAGGGGAGTGTGCATCCTGTAGTGTGTTCTCCCAGTTGCCAAAAGGGACATTTCCCTCTCACAGCCTTTCACACACACAAACCCCACTCACACACACACACTGAGCATTTGCAGGATTCGAACCCCTACCTAACTATATTATGACACTTGAGGGAGATGCATTAGCAGAGCGCACTATCCGAATTACTGGGCATCTGTTCTGCACCTGTAGTATTTCTAGGGTGCTGACATCTTTATTTCCACAGAGGTATGTAGATGTAGTACTACCTGTCAGGTGGGGGATAGCATATATATGCATTTGCAGCCACCTACGTCAGGGTCAGATATGCACATCGCACTGGCAGGTTATGTTCTATACCATGCTTTGGGACCACAGGACCTGTAACACACAACACAACCAGTCCAGAACACCACACCCACATCCAGGACACACACTTAGCTTCCCTGGGAACAGTGCCAGGATATGCAGGTATTCACATACACCATTGCAGTTGTTAACATCAGGTACAGGCATATTGTGTGTGAGAACTACTCAGGCCTCTACCACTTTACCCTACAGCCACTACAATTTGTGGGTCCATGTGCTATGGCAGAACCACACACCACAGCCACATGGGTGAATACATATTGCACCTGTCCATCTGCAACGTAGGTACTCACTGTTCCACACCAGAGGTAGACCACCATTGTTGATATCTGACCATGACCACCTTTCCCTGGACATCCATATCTCATCTCCACCCCCAGGCAAGGTTGTCACTGCACACAAACTGTGTTTAGCACAAGCAGACTCTACACTTATGTAGACTGGGGTGGATGACTTCAGAGGACCCATGCTGGAGGACTATACTGGCCACTCAGCATAATCCTTGACACTTGCATCCTATGAGCATGTGTACAGTTTGCATTGGTCATGCTATCCCACATATACCCATGACTGCTCCACAACAAGACACCTGTCAGCTGTACAACGGCCATATATGTGCCGTTCAACAGACAGAGTGACCTAATACATTGCAGAGCTGTAGCCCACAGAGGGAGGACATCTGTGGACGGTTCCAGCACGGCACTTCATTCACACATACTCATTACAACACAGTGTTGACAGTGGAATCGTCCAGAGAATGCAGATAGGGCTCCCCTCAGTCTGTTATTGATGGACACCTACTGTCAGAGATCCTCAGCAACCCTCTCACAGCACACACCGACAACATGGCTGTGGCTTAGCACATTCAATCCCTGAGACCTCCACGGTGCCCCTGCTTGACAGAGGCACAGCTCACTAGCCTCACATGTTGCCTTCTGTGACCTACTTTACAGTGGCACGGTAGCCTACTATCCTGGGGATGCAGATGCCAAGCACACACTGGCTGAGCTGTCATTCCCTGGGGCAAGAAGCCTAGTATTGACCTCTACACCCATATGTTCAATTGTCGGATGCACAATATTTGTTGTGCTGTTCTACTGTTTGCAGGTCTTTATTGCCATAGCATTCCCTGTTCCTATGACCAACTTGTGTATCTGTGGCAGATGTTTGCATATGACGGCGATCCACTATATCACTTATGTCTCTGTGGTCATTTACTGTGTGCACTGGGCTGATTGCTGTGTTGTGGTTGGTTCCTGGACTGACACGTACAAATACCAGATATGTGTGGCCAACTGCTACACGGAGATATGGCCTAAGTGTGTGAGCATGCCCAGTTCAGCCTTTCCATGGCATGTTGTTTGACATATGCCTCATTTATCAAAGTGTGCGAGCATGCCCAGTGTGAGCTTTCCATATGTTGCACTCTGAAGTCCAACATATATTTGGGTGTGTGTGACCTTCGACATTATCGCACGTTTATGATTGTGTGCTGGGTGCCATGTTGTGTACTAACTGGCCAACTGCTTCGTGTCTGCCACAACAGGGATTATACTGTGCCTGCAGGAATTGCATGGGATACTTTGCAGACAGTTCTCAACATACTTTCATAATGACCTAACAGTGTAGTACCGTTTAGTGTACTGGTTCGGTACTTTCACTGTAGTGGACAGTATCCTGGGCTTTAGTCCTATCACTGCTTGACATCTTCATAGTGAGCACAACAGACTGTGTAGGGGCCAGTTGTGCACATATGACCATGTTGCAATATGTTCAGATATGGACTACCTACACCAGGCTCATCCAACATTGACAGTGTATTCCACAACATGGGTGGACATTGGCAAACACTAGCGATGTTCCGTAGGCCATTTCTGATGGTAGTCACAGGGTGTGTTTGTCCTTCGACACACATTGTAACTGGAGTTTGCCATTACATATGTCATGGTTGGTATACTGTGCCTCTGTCTACCTCTGACATAACAGTGATACCCATGGTAGCCTACCATCTCCCATACACTCATCAGGATGCCTCTTGAGGGGTGTCGATATGTGGCACTCTGGCTGACCTGTACCAGGAGTTTACTGAAGTGTGGGGGTGCCTTCTGTGTTATGGATCATTCTGTACAGCTTGTCCTATGTATGTCAGTGCTGGGGTTCAGGTCTCTCATGTGCATAGCTCACTGCCATTCAGATTGTACAAGGTGCAACATGTTCATTCATTCCAGGTTGGAAATGGCTTCATACATCAGGCACAGCTTTCCTGTAGCTGGGAAGGATGGCGGTGTGTGGGGCTGCAGTTTGTTTACTCAGGCAACGCATGGCATCTGTTCAGGCTCTTTGCTACCCCTGGTGGGGTACTGTTGTGGACTTTACAGTTGTTGGAGGTGTCTGCTGCGGTTTATCCCACAGGGGCTATTGTAGTCAGTTGTGATGCTGATGGAGGATGGCTGCAGAGCCAGAGTGAGTTCCCCTTATCTACATCTGCCAGCCTTCATGTTTGGGTGGGTATATGGTACATGTTTCTGCGAACACTACAGACACATGTTTGTCCAGTGCAGGATATTTATCACCTTTTGTACCCAGGTCTCACATTACATGTTAGGTGCCTCATGGGTTAACACCTGTGTGGTAATTTGTGGGCACTTACTGTATATCCACGGTGGTTGTCTATACACAGTTCTGCGATTAGCTTGCTGACATGGCTATGGCTACAGTTGTCTGTTTGTAGGTGGCCCTTTTGTGGGTTGCTTGTGTCAGCTGGGGGTCGGATATGGTGGGCTGTTTGTACTCCTCTGCATACATGCTCAGTCACAGTCCTTCCATGTTGGCCTATACCTATGGGACATGTATACAGAACGGGGGTGGGGGGGCCAAGACCAGGCCTTGTGGGATGCCACTCATATCCGCTTTGTAGTCTGACATGGATGCGGCATGTCTGACCATGTCAGTTCTGTCTTTGGTCTGCTTTGCAACCCCTCTACTGACATAGGGGTGTATATTTAAGCTGGTGAACATATCCATACTGAACATGTACGGTGTTGTCTAGAAGCATGTGCACAGTCCAGCTACTCTGTGTGGACCACATAGCCCTCATCAATGACCTTAATGACTGTTTCAAATGGGTCAGACATGTTTAGGGGCCAGTTCTGCAGTTACAACAGCCACAGTGTGTAGGGTCCAGTATCAGTAGGTCCACATTAGCCTTCTGTCTGCGGTACATACTGATCCTTTCCATAGCTGTGCAGAACAAGCTTGTCAGGATCCTGGGGTGGTAGTTTGGAGTATCCATTCAGGCAACACCTTTGTTGTGATGGACCACTGTTGTTGTGCACTGCTCTTTGGGTACATATCCTGTGGTAAGGCTGACATTGGCCAGTAGTGTGATTTTGCATTCCATTACTCTTGGGGTCCATGTTGGCCTCAGCACAGGACACAATCACATACCTTTGCTGCTGTGTGTTCTGCTTTGCAGATGATGGCTGTTACCTCAGCATCTGCAATGTCAGGGGACCATCTGCTGGGATAGGTATTTTGCACTCGGGGGGGGTGTGTGTTTGCACTGCTCCTGACAGGTTGTATGTTAGCAATATGTGTGTGTGTTTGGTATGTTGTTTGTAATATCTGTGTGATTTGGAGCATATCTGTGGATGCCCAACATGGTTCCTACCATCAGTTGGGTAAGCCTTGTGATTATCCTTAGTGTCCTGTATGTGTTGTATCTTCATAGGTTCATGGGTTCATAGTAGGCTAGACACCCTAGGCCATTAGTAAGCCTAGCTAGAGTGTGTGTGTCTTTTGCCACCCCTTGCTATGTTCAATTATGGCCATTTATTAGGTTCTTCACTGTGCCTCTGTCTGGTCGTGACACAGTGGGGACCCCCAGTATACATATACGGTCATCCATCCACTTGGCAATATTCCTGTTGAGGGGTGTCAGTGAGGGGCTCTGCCTACCATGGATTGGGATCCAGTTTCTGGGTGTGGGGAGCCTATGGGTTATGTATCTGTCCCTCCAGCACATCTTATTTCATTATGTGTTGAGGTTGACATCTGTGACTCTCACAGCTCCAATGGCTTTGATTTCCTGTGGTGTAGCATGTCCATTACTCCTGTGTTGGACATGGCCTGGTACAACAGACATACAATGCCTCTGTGTAGGCAGTGTGTGACTGCAGTCAGCTGGGGTGTCTACAGCCAGGCAGCATATGACATATATTTCACACCCTTTATCCTGTTGGTGGGGTAACTATGAGGTCTTCCGAACCACTGCAGGTGTCACGTATGGTACATCCCATATGAGTCATTGTACTAGATTATGGGTCTGATATGGGAACAGTACAGCGGCACAGTGACCTCTGTTGATGTTGGTGTGAATCCTTTCATGATACGGTGTCCAGTATCAACAGTCTTCATAGCCACATTGGCATTGTGGCTGTCACATGACAGATAATGTCGACCTGTGTCCCTAGGTCCCTGATGACTCCTTGCATACATAATGGTTTGACACCTATGTGGTACATTGTGTACCTTGTCTGGTATTTGGTGGGACATCCATACTGTCCAGTGTCTTCAGATGTCTGGGTGGGGTTCTTGTGTGTGAGAGTGTGGTCTGTCGCATGCTACAGACTGTACAGCAGTTTTGACTACAGTTATGTGCACATAGGGTGGTGTCCGCTGCTTTGTGCATTGTCAGTTACCTGGCTATATGGGTGTCTGTGCTGCATATGGATACTCCCCCTCCTTTGATGTCTTGGTGCAGGTGTTGGGGCCATAACACCTGGTATGTGGTATAACCTAGTAGTGCTGGTGTGCTATCACTAGGCCTGCAGCAGGCTTCTGTCACTGGACAGGCATCAATGTTCTCCATAATGGGAAGTGCCTCAGGGACATGCATACTGCAGTTTATACATCTGGCATTGGTCAGCATTACCCTTATGTTTCCTACCACTTATGTTTTCTAGGGTGGTGGGTAGTCTTTTTGGCCTTGCCTACATACGGCTCTATGGAGGCGGCAAAGGCCTTATCCAGTCTCCAGACGCACACAGGTAACAGCTGACAGCCACCCCTGTAACAGCAGCATGGCTTGTCATGCTTGACATCTCCAGCAGACACACATTACACCCTCTGTAACTGTGCCAGCTGTTAAACATGAGCATTCTGTGTTTGTACTGTGGCATCATTCTTGGTGAGGGTTGGATGCTGCACACAGCCAGTGTCATCCCTCCCTGGGGTACATACTCGGAGGGACCATCCATGTCTCATTTGATGTTGACCAGGGAGGTACATCTCAGGTAATTCACACCAGCATGGACATTGAGTGCATCATATTTCTGCTTGCTTTGGGGTGACTTGCGTACTTGTGTTAAGTGGCATTTTGTGGCTACCTACAAGCAGCTTACTCTACCCTTTCCCTTGTTCAGTCTGGTGAGTGGGACAGCTATGTGTCTGCCTATACAGACACCTATTACGACTGTATAAGGCATGTTGCTTCTCCTTCGGGCCTGTGACTGTTTGGCACACCAGCTTTGCGTACTATTCGTTGCATGTGCTATGTTTGAAGGTTGTGGTTGCTTGTGATCTACTTTGGAGGCATCTGTTGGTGTGGTGTGTTTGTAATTAAGGCCTCCGGGAATATTTGTCTGTGTTTATGTGCTTGGTTTACAGTTGTGGTAGGTCTATGTGGGACTGGGTTTGTGGTGTATGTGGTTACCTTCTCCTCCTGACTAGTGTTGACAGTACTGAGTTGTTGGAGCTCAACCTCTGTTTTGGATACATGGATGCATCTATCACATATGTTTGTATTTATTGGGGGGTGTTGTGGTTGTCTGTGTACTTGGTTCTGGCGTCACATTGCCTCTGGATTCATAGGTTATACTTGTTGTGGCTGGACTTAGTGGATTGTATGTGTGGACATATGTTGTTGCCATACTACTGGTCAGTGATTACTTCCCTTTTTATGTTTGCTCTATCATGTGGTATCTTCCTCATTCTCTTGCATGGTTTGGTAATGGCTGGAGGCCAGCATGCCAGATGCCTGCGTGTATGGCATTGTGTGTTGTTGTTATTTGTGATTGCATACTCCAAGCATTCCTGGCTGTGTTCATGGAATGCCTGTATAACATGTTCTGTGGTGTGTCCCATATTCTGCACTTGCACAGGGCCTTTTGTGGATTCAACATCGGTTTTGAGGGCTGCAACCTATACTTTACACATGTTTTTCACTGGGGTATTCTGGCCAGGGACTGGGGTCAGGGTGTGTATATCCAGTGTGCTTACTCTATGGTCTGGTCTTACCAGTGAGGGGTACACTTCTCATCTTGCCATCCAGTACACATGTTGCTGATTATCACATCCAGTATGCTTACCCCTCTTGTGGGAGTAGTACATTGTTCCTGGGCATTTTGGTTTATGGAATCTGGGTAATTTTCTCCTACTGTGTTGGTGCTAGTACAATGCTACATGTGTATGTCTGGGTATTTTCAGTCGAGCAATATAATGTGGTTTGGGGGGCTTGATATATTCATGTATTCCGACATAGGCCAGGTGCTGTTCCTGGTATTAGGACAGTGGTCTGCAGCAGGCTATATACTGTGAGGCAGTTTTAGCCATTGGTATTTGACCATGGATATTCCATGCTGCTTCTTGTTATGGTACCAACATGGGGGTGTGGTTATCCTTGCCATTTCTTGCTAGTCACCCTCCTTTTGTAGCTTGTTCCATGTTTTGCGGCTGTACAGCACAGTATGAGGTGTGACCTGGTAGTATTAGGGTGCTGATGTGAGCCTTGCCCAGTTCTCTATTACAGGACTGGTATCTACATTCTCCTTACTGTGTGCGTTTACACTGCACACATCTTGCTGTTTATACATCTGTCATGGGGTAGTATTACATCTAGGTTCCTATCCCTTGTAGAACCTATGAGGTTGGGTTTGTGTTTTGAGACTTACCTATTCAGGGCATGCTGTGGGTACTGACAGCCTTTGCCAGTATCCATGGGGCATGGCATGATAGGTGCATGCCACCCCTAGCAGGTGGTGCATCATGTCAAACTCCGCATATCTTCCCAGCCTGTAACACATTGGCTCCCCTTAGACTGGCTGCATTACTTCAGCCAATTATTGTACTTGATCTTCTTGTCTTCATAGTGTGGCATCATGCTTGGTGAGGGTGAGATGTTAGACAGGGTCTTCATGTTTGCATATACTAGATGGTGTTACATTGCTTAACACATGGCAATCATGCCTCAGGTGGTGCTGCAGGGCTGCCTCTGTCGGATGCACATACTACACTCCATGTACATGTTTGAGAGCAGGTTGTGTCATGTTAGGCATCCCTGTTACTATATGAGTGAGTCAGAGAGGGGTATCATTCCCAGGGTTCCTACTAAGCCAGTGGATGTGCTATGCGTTGCCTCTTTGCCAAGGCCAGGGCATACTGGGCACGCCTCCTTCTGCCTACTGGGGCAGGCTCAGGTTGTACCTCCTCTGAGTCACGCTCTGCCTGTGATGGCCTTGGCAATGGTAGGGGGCTGTTTGGCCCAGCCCTATGCTGGTCCTGCTGCAGCTGTTTTCGCAAGATCATATTATGTAGCATAGCACATACCATGACAATTTGGGTACATGTAGTTGGTGTGTACTGCAAGGCTCCACCAGATGTGTCCAGACACCGGAACCATGACTTGAGCAGCCCAAACACACGCTCTATCACATTACGTGTTTGTGTGTGTGCCTCATTATGGCGTTCCTGTTCAGGTGTGTGTGCGTTTCTGATGGGTGTCATCAGCCATGGCTCTAGTGCATAACCTGCATCCCCCACTAGGTGTCCGTGTGGGATGTCCCCATTGGCAAATGTCTGGTACAGCTGCGTCAAATGCCAGATGTGGGAATCGTGATAACTCCCAGGGCAGCCAGCACACACATTCATTATTATGCCCTGGGCATCACACACGACCTGGCAGTTGATGGAGGGGAAGCCCTTGCGGTTAATGTAGGCCCTACCCCGCTCACCGGCTGGTGCTTTGATGCGTATGTGCGTGCAGTCTATAGCACCCAGTACCTCAGGGTATTCCGCTATTTGCTGGAAGAGACGCATATTGCTGGCCAATACCTCACGGGCATTGGGGAAATATGAAACAAACAAATGCACCAAGAACCCAGCGTTAGTGCCAACAATGGGGCTAAAGTCCACGAAGTACACAAGCACAAAGTCTGTAGCTTCTTCCAACCAAAATACGATTTATTATGATAAAATCCAAAAAGTAGCACAAGCATTGTGCATTCTGGTAACTGCTGATGGCTGGAATGAGTTTACAGGGGAGGAAAGAAGTGAACGCTCGCAGTTAAGTTGTGCTCGAACCTGGAGTTTGTATGACACTTGCCCAGTCATGTTATGAAGTTTTAGACGTGACAAGAATTTCAAACTTGTCTGCACAAAAAAGTGTGCACTTAGCAGACGATGAGTATAAATGCGGAATGATTTCATCACTTTATCGTCGTGGGTTACTCCTAGAAACAAGAACTATAAATTGTCAGTGCTGAGGAAGCCAATCCTCTCTGTTTGTGTTCTTGGCTATAAAAAAGCTGTAGCTCAGTTTGACGAAACGTGGAGGTTTATTTCAACTACGTATTGTGCTTGTGCTACTTTTTGGATTTTATCATAATAAATTGTATTTTGGTTGGAAGAAGCTACAGACTTTGTGCTTGTGTATTTCGTGGACTTTAGCCCCAATATTGGCACTGACGCTGGGTTCTTGGTGCAGTTGTTTGTTTCTTGGTTTTGTTTCTGCACCTTCCATTTTTCGTGCATTGGGGAAATATACATGATCACCGACATGTGCTGACATGGCATCCAGGAACTGGTGTAGTACTCTGGAGGCTGATGCCTGTGATATCCCCATCATATCGCCAGTTGGTCTCTGGAAGGTACCTGTTGCTAGTATTCTTAGGCCAACACATACCTTGGTTTCCACTGGGATGGCTTCCCCTCTGTTGGTTCTGTGTGTGAGGCGTGGCCTGCACAGCTCAACAATTTGCTGCAGGAGCTCTCTGTCCACTCTATAGCACTCTACTATCTCCAGCTCATGTAACCCGTGGTAGGTGACCCTGGGCCTGTACACTCTTCTCCGTCTCCTCACTGTGGGTTGTCTGGCACCATCTGCATTGTCACCACCCTCAGCAAGTCGCCTATGTCTCATTATGACAGCTATGGCAGCCCCTGACATTTCTGCTCTGAGTGAAGCTTTTTCAGTTTTCACTTCTATTAGCTTACTCCTGTCTTGCAGTGTCTCTTAATGGAAACATCCTGCACTACTGTTTGCAGAGTTTTAAGTGCTGGGCTGGGCTACTATTCTGCCTGTGTAATTGCCTGCTTCTAATTGTTTTCACCTGCTAGCTTCAGCAGTTATCCCTGCTAGCTTCCTATTAATTCTGTTGCTTCCTTTTTCCTCTCTGTTTCCTCAGGAGGGAGCAACTTGCATACTATCTGAAACACGCTCACAGTGGCTTACACGCGCGCACATGTGCTTACACAGTTCAGAATCTACTTCTTTGGGTTTAAACGCGCGTACACCCACACAAACACTGTTACACGTCTGCCAACAGCCTCCAACATACTCAGCCTGCCTTACACACGCACACACCCGCACAAACAGTGTTAAACATCTCCCAACATGCTCCCACATGCTCACACTGCCTTACACGCGCACACACTGTCCTACACGCGCTTCATGGCGCGCACACGTGCGCATGCACGGCCAGCAAGAAACTTTGGTGTAGGTAACAGTGTACACCTTCCATTTCTTGACTTTCCATGACTTATCTAGTGGCATACCTCTTTCCATGATCTGTGCCTGTCATCTGTCATGTTACACTGGCCTCCAATGAACTGCATTTCTTTCTACCATTCCCCCCTGTGATGTCACCTATCTCCTACTCTATTCCTCCCCCTTTTGTATCTCTTACACTACTCAGACTGTGCTCATTTGGTATGTGACTGTGAGATTCAGTATCCGAACCCTCATTTACATGAGATTGCCTACTAATGCTTAGTTACATGTCTTAGACTCAGCTTCCCCCCTTAGCAACCACTACACGGTGGCCATGTTGGTTTTAGTCTGCTGGTCCCTGCATTGTCATTCCATGTATTGCATGAAACCCACATTTGTGGGTTTATAACCTTCTTTTTCATGGTTTTATACAGCACAGCCCGTTTGCACGGGGCTGCGCTGGGTTTAAACATGGGCGATCGCCGAAAAAAAAATTATATTTTTAATATTTTTGCATCGGGTTATCTTGCCAATGGCCACATATTTGGCCATTGGCATGCTGCCTGAATCATATGCAACCTTTTTTTGGAGCTGACATCGCTCCGTTGTGGATTATGCAGAAATGTACTCAGTTGTCAACTGAGTACATTTCTGCAGCTAAAACGTCTCCTACACGGACTGGTTTCTGCTTCGTGGATCGCTAATATACCTCATTTGCATACCTTTCAGATGCAAGTGAGGTATTTAGCATGTCCACGCCCGTCCGTGTAAGAGACGTTTTAGCTGGTCTCTTACACGGAGTTTAGGGCTGTTCCTGGATCGCGAGGCTTGCATGGAGTGTTGCACATCTCTTACACTCTGTGCAAGCCTTCGTGAATCCTGCCCATTGTGTCTCCTTGCTGCATGGAAACTGAAAGATATCATATTTTATTGCATAGCCATAAAGTAATTTAATTTGACTATTTTTCTAAAATTTACTAGACTGAGATTAACCTCCTGTATCCAAGTTTCCACTGTTAAAATATATACAATTAAACAGTTACAATAGTGCATGTACATTTCTTTTCTTTTCCAGTAGGGCACACTGTGGTTACATTTCAAACAGCACTTTGCAAATACCCTCAAACCGTTTGATATACACATGACATACAGTTCTAATACATTCATAACACAAGCATCTTATATACAACATGTTGATATTCACAAACGACATAATTATTTACAAAATTCCAGCTAGCTGTGTTGTCAGTATCTCCCTTTGTCACAGCAGTTATCATGTTGCCAAATACTTAACTCTGTACTCTATTTCAAACCAGATACAATTAAAGTGAGTGCCATCTGACCAGACAAAAAAATAGATATGCATGAATAAGTTCAAAGATGTTAAAAACTTTAAATACAAAATATATATATTAAACAGTAGCAAATGAACCATATTTTCAAAGCTGCAGAGATATTAAAAGCTGTTGTTTGACTGGACATTCATCAGGTAAAGTACAATGTCCAGAAAAGCAGGAACAATAATCACCTACAGTAATGTTACTGTGGTGGCTCAGTCCTATGTTCTTTGCCTTAACAATTTCAGGGCCTGGATTTCAAGTATAACTTTCATTCACTGTTGTGTGGATTATACATGTTCTTTACTATATGTTCAACTTTTCTTTAGGTACTTCAGTTTCTTCTCAAAGAAAAACATGGTGGCTGACTGATTTGGTTAAATAGTGTCTGCATATGTTGCATTTGTCCTTGCCCTCGTAGTTGAAAAAGGTCCATACATTAGATCATTTGCCTGATTAACAAAGGGCAAATGCAAAAATAAAATGGCCAGTCAGTGTAACATCAAATGTAACTATGGCACTTGAGGCAGGGCATACTGAAGTACAGAGGTGCAGGACAGGAAAATGTAAGACAAAAAAAAGGGAAGTGGCAAAATCAGGTAGATGAAACTATACACCTATGCAATACGAGTTTTATTTATTGACTGATTAGATTACACTAGACCAGTGACCTTTTTACCGATAACTCAAAGTGATATTTAAAATGATTAGAGTATCTTTGGTGAGTGCACTAGGGAAAGTCATTTGGTGTTATTGGGAAATGGAAGGCTTCCTTTCAGGAAAAGTTAATGTAGAGCTTCATAAAGAATACAAAAGCAATCACAAGAGTGTCACTGGTGTTAAAGAAAACTATTGTGAACCAAGAACCGACTGTGAATCCTCCATTGTGGAGATATGATAAAATATGCTGAACATAATGTTACAAACAAGGAGAAAAAGACAAAACTGTGTATGTATGTTGGAGGTGGGGGAGTGAAGAGCACAGATGACATCAGGAAGTAAGATAGTACCACATGCATGCAATATTCAAACAGAAACAGGAGGCCATTGAGTAATTCCAGAGGATAAAGTTAACAAAGACTAAGAGTACTACAATCAAGACAGCAAGGGAAATAACAGGGTGTTGGTTAAAGGGCTTACCTCACAGACATAAGGTATAGGGTTTGATTCTCACCTTTGGGAAATTAGCATGGCTTAAAATAGCCTGCAAGGGCAGATAGCCTAGTACTTACCTATGAACAGCATCTGAAATCATAGCATCAAAGAGGGATTTTTTATATATACCTTTATTAAATTATCACTTAAGATATAGGCGAGCATTGATCAACAGAAAAGAAACAAACCATATTAACTTTTTTGTTCCATTTACATACATTATACATCACAAGTCTTTTCTGTCCTTGTGACTGTCATCAGTCCCACATTACATAAATTACTGAATTCCTGCCTTCCCTTAAACCTCACTCCTTCTCCTTCCTAACATTATTATGCATGCATTGTTCCCACAATTTCCATTTATTTCTACATAATTTGCTCTTTCCCTTTTCTAAAGAGCCATCTTCCAGTTCTTTTATCTCTTTTATATTTAGTACTTCAAATACAGTTGGTTTAGACTCTGATTTCCATTCTCTAGTAATTGTTTTTTTTTTTTTTTGGCAGCCATTAGAATTAAACTTAGTAAGGCCTTACAATGCCTAGGCAATTGAGATCCTGTGCCCCAGTTCAAAATAAATAAATAAATAATAATTTCCTTAGTTACAGGCATTTATTCACCAAATGTTTTATTTTTCACTGGGTACTCTGTCGGCAATTTTTAAAATCTGCCAGCTCATTACACTCCCAAAAACATATGTTCCCATTGACCACTTTTCCCCATCATACATCCAACATTTGCTATCTACCTAAGGAAAAATTTTCTGAAGTCTGCTTGGGGTATAAATGCAAACATTTACAGGCAAAGATCCTAAACCCTCTGGATTTTGTTGCATACTTAGGAGCCATACATATATCTCCCCATCATTATTTTGTAAATTGCTTTCCCAGTCTCTCTTTCCAATCCTTTCTAACTTCCTCTGATTGTTTCTTATAGTCACCATGCAATATATTTTATGCCCTACTAATTATCCCTTTTTTAACAGCAGCTTCTATTCCAGATTCCACTAAGAACTCTACCAGACCAGGTATTTCACTTAGGATTCCCCTATCCCTTTCTCTTTGCCAATAATTCCTGGTAGGGAAGGCAATCTCCAGCATGTAGTTCAAATGCCTTCTTGGCCTCATCCCTCTCTATTACCTTTCCCTCTCTAATTATTTGCTCCCAATCCCTTGGTTCCTTTGAATTTTTTCTAGTAAATTACAATCCCTCTTAGCTATTTTCTGTACCCCTACCTGCAGTCATCCAAGTTGGAAAAATCTTCTTTCTCCATTCTTGTGTTTACTTAGTTCTTGGAATACTTTCTGTTATTTTATTAATATAATATTCTGTATGGATGTTATTATTCCAATTCTCACTTTATTTATTGAACTTCTCTCCCCTGTTTCATCATCATCCATTTCCATGTTGAATTATAACCTTCTGCTTGTATTATGTCAATGACCCTTAATGACGTAGCCCTAAAATATCCCTTAAAAATCAGTTAATACTAAACCACCTTGTTCCATTGGAAGGATCAGCTTATCCCACTTAACTCGTGCCCTCTTCCCCTCCCAGAAAATTGTCTTGAACTCTTTAGTAATTATTGTCCACAACTAATTCTCTGGTTGACCTGACACACACACACACACACACACACACACACACACACACACACACACACACATATATATATATTTTTTTCACTTCAGAATCTCTAAAGCCCAAAATCTTGAATTTCAAAAGACTGAGACCAAAATCTCAAATGTTCAAAACATTGAAAACTCAAAATACTGAATTTCATAACATTGAAAAAAACACAGGGCACCAACACTTACTATATAGAGATTTAAACTATACAGAGATTCTGAAGTGAAAAAAAAATTATATATATATATATATATATATATATATATATATATATATATATATATAAATAAACTAAAGTGAGTTAAAACATTCCACTGCTTGCATCTCCCTATCCATATCTCTTCTCCCAATTTCACTTGGGGTACCCCAAGGCTTTATTCTCGGACCCCTTCTTTTCTCCCTCTTTATAAATGACTTACAAGTAGCTATTCCCCAAGCTACATGCATACAATATGCTGATGACTCCACACTAATTTGCTCTGCTAAATCCATTTCTGAACTTCAAACTAATACTCAAACTGTATTTTCCAAAGTTGAAACTTGGTTCTTAAAACGTTGCCTACTCCTAAACGCAAAAAAAAAAACAAACTCTTACTCTTTAGGCCTACTACCAGATCCCCTACATTAGACTTCACTATCTTATCTAATAATGGAACCGTTATATCACCTGACCATACTACCAAACTGCTAGGTGTCAGGATTGACAACAATCTTTCCTTTGACTGTCATATCAACAATACCATTAAATCTGTAAACAGGAAACTTGGCTCTCTCTATAGAATTAAAACTTTCTTCACCTCCCCAGCCAAAGTTACTCTTGCTCACTCTCACCTTATTTCCACTCTTCTCTATGCTTCACCAATCTATACTAACCTCAAGAAAAACAATCTCTCCAAGCTGTCTACCACGTACAATAATATAGCTAGATTTGTTACTGGTAAGCATTTCAGAACTCACCACTGTCTGAATCTGCAGCAACTTAACTGGCTTGAACTGACAAACATGTTGCTTCTTTCCCAACTCACGTTTGTCCAAAGAGCTTTCTACCAACCTCATAACACACCTGTACTATCTAACCTCTTAACCCCTTATTCTAATCTGAACTCACTCCGGTCATCAAACAAACTGCTAGTCACCTTAACCAAATCTAATAACCTAGCTGGTGATTCCCTCTTCTCGAATTCCATTGGTAAACACTGGAATCAACTTCCTACCGAACTTACTTCCATTGCATCTACTGTTCTGTTTAAACAAAAACTTAGAATCTACCTTAAAAGCCACTGGATGTGCCCCTGCTCTAACCCTGATTAAAAAGTTAATTTTCTTAGTTAACCCTCTCTTTTCTCTCCCTATTCTTTTGTGCCTCCAGCTTTCTCCCTTAGCTCTCTTTCTCTACCGTATACGGACTTCTCCCCTATATCTTTCCTCTATATGGCTATGACTCTTTTCCAGAAAGTATATATCTTTTATAAATCTGCTCTCTCTTTCTATCGTTGTTTCTCTTCCTTGGTCTTACACTTTCTCTTCTTGGTTTTAAAATATGTAATAAGCCTTAACATGTTGCTATTTACATTGTCTAGGAATTTAAAGTCCTATTCTTTTGGTAATAATGTTCATTGTCTACGTCCTACCAGAATGTAATCTGTTATTTTTGCTCATGTTGTATCTCTTTTGTCTATATGTGGAGCTTTTCTCCCCAGGCCTCTGCTGAAAATGGAAATATATCCAGTTAGACTAGCCCGGTTAACAAATGTAAAATAAAATAAATAAAAATATCCAAAAACAAGAGCTCCAGTTTCTCAGGTGTATTATTTTTTTTTGTTTACTCTCCTCCCACGTATCCTTAGCTGCCACAACAGAAGCCTTTTTAATACATACTACTAAATACTTCATCTTATTATGTCCCTATAAATATGAGTATTGCAAAGCCAGTTCATGTGTGGGAACATCATTTATGGCTATAACCTTTTTTTACCTTCATTAATGTTATATCCCAAAAAGATTTGAAACCCTGTGAAAATGTTCCACAACAATGAAATGTCCTTTTCTGGACTTCTCATGTATAAAATAATATCATCTGTAAACAAAGCCAACTTTTCCTGATTGCCATACCAATTACATCTCTGTATTTCTGAGTTCCTTATTTTCTTTGCTAATGCCTCTAAGTATAAAGCAAATAACAAAGGGGAACGAGGACAACCCTGCCTGCAAACACAACTAATCAGGTATGAACCCTCTCACTTTAATTCTTGCCTCCTATCCTTCATATATCCCCAGAATTTACTAGTTTTACTATCACTTTACAGATAACACTTTGTGCGAGTTAGCATTGCACCAAACTGGATAACCAAAAATAAAAACATTGACCAACACAAAAAGTGAATGTGGAAGTGGAGAATGTCAAATTCGACACAATTCAACATTTTTCACATTTCTTGAAAAAGGAAGCCGGCAAGACGATAAACCTCAGCAGATGCACCAATTCCAGACACAGTGATGCTGATAAACTGCAAGTTAAAATTTTATTTTAAGCTCAACAATAATGGGCTTTTCGTCAGTGTCCCACACCAACTTCATCAGAAAAACAAACAACACATTCCAGCTTACACCTTAATAAAAAGCTCATAAATCACATGACTACTTTACAATTAAGCTAATACATTCACAACACCTGCTCAAACCCTTCCCTGCTGAGGTTTATCATCTTGCCGGCTTCCTTTTTCAAGTTTGGTTTGTTTTGCGGCATTTCAATTTTCCACATTTCTGCAATTGCTAATACCCTGCAGCAAACACTAAACAACATTTTTGCAGGGTGGGCAGCACCCCCTGCTACTTATATATATATATATATATATATATATATATGCAAACTCAGAGATCATATTATAGTGAGGGAAAGGGCACATTTCCTGATCCCCACTATAGTTCGATCTGCATTAAAATGTTGCATTTCAAGATTTAGTTTTTCGTTCTTTTGATACTATCGAATTGGGCATTTGGACTAACGTAAATCGAACAAAGTCTGATCGCCCATTTGATAGTAAACCTACTTTACTTTATTATTTTATCAGGGAATGCAAATTCTTTCATTGCCCTACTCATAACATTCCAGCTTACTCTATTAAAAGATTTCTCTGTCTCAATACCCAGCACAGCAGTGGTATTTTCTTACACTCTGCTTCCTTCTGGATCATTATTGTTCTAGTAATATTGTCAAATGTTTGCCTTCCCTCCACAAAATCACACTGATCTATATCTACCAATTTTGGCAACATATTTATCATTCATTTAGCTAGTATAGACATAAGCACTTTATAATTGTGATTTAAAATTGAAATGGGTCTACATGAAGCTGGGTCTGATGGGTCTTTACTGTCTTTGGGTAAAATAGCCACCGCAGCTTTCTTCCAAGTTGTTGCTTCCCCTACTTTTAAAACACTGTTAAATAAAATCTTCCAGATCTTTATCACCCCCCCAGCTTCCAAACTTCCACTAGAATACCATCTGTTCCTGGAGACTGTCCTGAAGCTTGATAATACATCACCATTTTTGTCTCATCTCCTCCTGCCTTAACTGTAAGTTGTTGAGCATTATCTACCTCTAATTAAATCTTCAGTAAATATTTACATTTGTGCTATTTCTTTATTTCTACATTTCTCTGCTTTATACAAATTTTCATAACATTTCAGAAATATCTCTATTACCTCAACAGGATTTGTTGTTATTTTTCTTGTTACAGGTTCCCAAAGTTTGGTGATAACCCTTTCTAGTTTCTGTTGCGTAAGTTGTTTTGCTCAAAGTTTTTTGTGCTCTAGAGTTATTATCAAAAAATAGTTGCTTAACAGCTGTTTTTCTAAACTCATGCATATTGTTCAGATACTCCCTTATTTTCTCTTTAGCCCTCAGCATTTTTGCCTCTTCTTATTCTGTGAGATTCTTCTTATTCTACAGTTACCTTAACCTTTGTCAGCCCTCTAAGGAATTCCTGTTATTTCTTAACCATATTTCTTTCTCTTTTATTTCTACCCTATTTTTAAACTCCATTTTTATTTTATCCCACTCACTAGCTATGACTTCTGAAGACATTTCTGTCTTCCCTTAGAACTCTCAAATAATTTCCACTACCCATTCCATCAATTCATCTCTTTTTAACAGGTGAGTGGGAAAATGCCAGTACCTCAGTTTTACTTCCTTACCCTGCATTTCTATCTTGTTTTTTTATTGGTGCATGATCTGCAATTGTTATTGGATGTGTGTCAAAACACATGCTCCCATGAAATGTAGTTTCTACCTAGTAAGGCCCAGTTATTGTACATTATGTCCTAGTTCCTACTACTGAATTCACATCTTCTATTCCAAATAGTTTTATAAATGTCTTCAGAAATCTAACCTCTTTTGTTAAATGTTCCTCTTCTAGTCCCCGATATATCCTTGCTATTGTAAATCAAGTTCTGGTCCCCACCTATACCTATAAAGGAATATTCCTCAAAGCACATTGCTTTAAGAACAGGGTATGTACAGGAAAAGGCAGACAGATTTACAGTGATGATAAATCTACTAAAAAAACAGCCAATGGCTTTCACCTGTCAGGGTGTTAGAATGGGATGAAGGGGTTTGTGGTTCAGTTCCTGAATGTAGGTGACAGCAGAACATTTTGGAAGGAAAACTGGGCAGTAAAACAGGTAACCTCTTTTGTTAAATTTTCCCCTTCTAGTCCCCGATATATCCTTGCTATTGTAAATCAAGTTCTGCTCCCCACCTATACCTATAAAGGAATATTCCTCAAAGCACATTGCTTTAAGAACAGGGTATGTATAGGAAAAGGCAGATAGATTTACAGTGATGATAAATCTACTAAAAAACAGCCAATGACTTTCACCTGTCAAGGTGTTAGAATGGGATGAAGGGATTTATGGTTCAGTTCCTGAATATAGGCGACAGCAGAACATTTTGGAAGGAAAACTGGGCAGTAAAACAGGTAAATCAGCATGGTCTGCTCTTACTGTGATTAAAGTGACAACACCAGTCCATACAAAGATAAACTTTATTCAGTTAGAAACAGTTGATTTACATTTTAATGCATATCAGAAATGTATTATTTACTGAGAGGAACAGGAGTGCTATTTAAGTAAGACAGCAAGTTGTAGAAGTACAATGTATATAAATGGCAGATATGTAGCCTCATCCTAGCCACAGGTAAGCTGAAAAGGCTGCTAATTTGACAACATACACTCAATTTTTAGGTTTTAATTATGTAATGTAAACAATAGTTCTGAATACTTAATCTAACCAATGGCATCCCTTTTTGTTGTATTTATGCATGTAACTCAAGTGTAGTAACTGTGTTTGGTATTGCTGTGTATATCTTGTTATTGCTCTGTCATTGTTTTGTTGTAATTTGTGTTTCTGCTATATGTTTGAGTTGTAGCCAAAAAGGGCCAAATGACCAGCCTAACTATCCACTAAAAATGTAACTATAATATATAGCTGTACAGTATGTCTGAAAATGTTGCACAATTGACGAATTCATGCTCAAGATAAAAAAACAGATTGAAGATAGGAAAATTAACCGTCAAGTAACAATGGAGTATCATAAAAGTAGAAATGTTAAAGAGAAGTTGAAGGACTTCATATTAAACAACTTATCCAACAACAGGATGTGACTTAAATCATGTAACAGGCAGCTATATAAGGGAAATATTGTATGGTAAAAACAGATGATGTGAAAAAAGCCCTCAGCATCTATAGCTACAAGAGAAAAATAACATTGCCAGTCAGGGGGTCTGCCACAAATTAATCTGGAAAGCTGAATATAGAAAATGTGTAGTTTGCAATTTGATGGAAAACATTTTTTCTTAGACAAGGGTTAATGGGAGATATAAAAAGAGATTAATACCCTCCTTAGCAAAAACAACAGTGGGGACATTGACTGAAACACCAAAAATAACTTAAGGTAAAAGGAAGTTGTCTTATCCTAATTTAAAGAAACTTAGACATTGCTGATACTCAGTATAAATAACAGGTCACTAACCCATATGAAGCAATATTAAAGTGTTACGTGTGGGACCTACATGAAGAAATTAATTGTGATGTAACACTTTTATATTGAAATAAATGGGACATTTCTACTTGGCAGACTTTGTTATTAGGGCAACTCTATTTGATTTCCATTATAAGAGTTAACTTAAATAAAAAGAAATACTGGATGAATAGTAGACCTTTTGTTAGTTGCACATAAAGTATTATTCTACTAGGTGACTGTAACTATATAAGAGCATATACTAGAGAGGAAGACTCTCAGATGCAAAACTGATGAAATACATAACTCAAATAATTGAGTTGTAGGATATTGGTAAAACATTACATGTGCAAACTCAATGAATGTATCCTAATGCCTAGAAGCAATAGACCACAAAGTTGATTAAAATTTTCATTCATACACGTTGAAGATAGGTGAAAGAGAAAGTGAAGTATTTCACTTTTTTCAGTTTGTAACATGGCTTAAATCAAATGGATCAAGGACATTATCTGAATTAACGTTGAGATAAAAAGCATTGAAATACTTTAGGTGATATATTGAAGCACATATAACAATACAATGAATGGTAAGATCTACATAGGGATGGTAGCTACTACTTAGAAAATTCAGAAGGCACACAGAAATGCAAGATGGAGAAGAAAACAAAAGAATTAAGAGAAATTGCTGACATGAGATGCCAAATATGATGCTAAATTAAAGGCAATTAAAAGCAGACTTAACATACATAGAAAAAAGCAAAGTGAATGCCAATGGTATATGAGAAACAAGAATTTGTACACAATAAGATAGACAGAGGTTTATCTTTGAAACAGTGGTAAGACATGGGGTAGATAAATGTTTGTTTGTCTTTTCGGTTTTTTCCAGTTAGGGGTCTGTCGAAGGAAAAAACTTCAAAGACCAATACACGTAAGGTTCAGGTTAAGGCACTTGAAATTTACTTGCAGCAAGGAGACAAAAACATGCAAATACAAGGATTTGTCTGATTAGTAACAGGAAGTGAAGCTATTCTTATACTGTTTTACAAGACATTGCCTTCTAAAGCTGACGTAATCAAATACAAGCCTACAATATTGTTTTTCACAGTAGATATTGTTCATGATTTTCTGCTGACATGACATTACATTACTAGATTTGTGAGAAACTTTTTGAAAAATAACATGGCCTTGGAGACCACTAGCTAGTTACAATTATTTCTACAGTGCTGTGTTACATTTCAAGGTACTCTGCTAATTCAAGCACAAAGCAAACACAGATTATAGTTCATATTCTTCAAGCAGTCTTTGTTCTACTTATCTATCCTTCCTGCAACTGTGTATGTTCTCATAGCACAAACAGAGCTAATTGTCTAAGTTTAATAATATTATAGAAACTGTATTGTTCTATTCATTATTTTCCTAACCACGCAGAAAATCATCTGCTTCTCAGTAAATTTCCAAAGGCATAAGCAAGATTTCAGCTGTGCTGAGAAAATACAAGGTCAGAAAGCATGGTCAGAAAGCATTCGCAGTTTATATGGATTTATGCAGTATGAAATAGAATGAATGTGTTAACCCTTTTGGGCTTTTAAAAGCACTAATATACACATTAATACATATTTTTCTAACATTTCCCCCCTATTAATACTTTTACTCTACTTTCAAAAGCATAAGCAGTTTGTTTCTTCTCCTAATCTCTTCCATCCAGGATTTGCAGTTAAAAGAGTCATTCAGTTTAACTTATGAAAGCATTTCAGTCTTTAACAGTTCTTCAAACTAAGTACTTTGATATAATGTTTCAGAAACCGACATGTCTATAAAATCTTTGATCAATCTTTTCATGCAGGGGATGCCACAACAAACACATACTCCCAACAGGAGCATACCTACACAAGTGGCAATCAAGATGTTCATTAGGATGGTACCCCACTCCCCAAACGATTTCTGGAAAAAGTCCGTCAGTGGATTTGGGCCTGGTTTGGTCATGGCCAACACTTGCTGAATCACCTCAAGATGGTTGTCTATCTTGTGCTGGTTGTCAGGAATGTATGAACAGCACTCTTCTTGGATTAAAGCGCACGTTCCACCTCTCGCCGCTAGGGTGAAGTCAAGAGTCATGCGGTTTTGAAACAGCACAGTTCTCATAGCATTCAGTTCATCAGTTACTAATTTGAGAGCGGAAAAAATTGCATTGCTCATTACTTTGAGGAGTTTAGACAGTTTTCTCAGCTCCCAAATCGATTTCACTGCTCCATATGCTGGTAATATGGCTGTCCACGATATAACAGCATCACTGAAGTCCATATGTGTCAGTTTATCGCCCATGGAATGATGGTTTCTCCAGCCTGCCTCGATTTGTCCCACTGGATTCTCAGGTTTCTTGACAGGTTTCTTGGTGACCTCTCTAGCATTTCGAATTTGACCTCGAGGCAAAACTGCAGTGTGTTGTATGGCCGGAACCAGGTAGCCCAAAAAACAACTGCCGGACCAATTCTCAGGTAACCATTTGTATGCCTTTTTGCCACACACAAAATAACAATCCTCTACCTTAATAGTAACCTTGCTATTAACATATACTTGCCCTGCATGAAACATTTTCCTATCAATTGCTTACTGAAATTGGTACACCTTGTTTGCTGTAGCATAGACTAGATCCAGGCCTGCTAAATCTAGCTTTGTTTGTATGCTTGTTGTTTGTTTGCTTGTTATTCCCCTGAAACGCTAATTCCACCTAAAACACGGCTTTTCAGTGCTTCTGTGGATCCCTAGTGATATCTGCATTGCTTACTGTACTTATTTCCTTGTTTCACTTGAAAGAAAATTACTGTTTGCCGTTTTTGCATTTAAGTTACCTGTAACACATTGCATTTAAGTTACCTGGCACTTGCTCACTAAAGCAATTATATAAGTCAGCACTAAAAAATTAAAAGCACTACACCCTCACAAACTCCCCTTGAGTACCTTGTTCCCCATTGGCCCTTTTTTTCAATTATAAAGGAATTCCCAATACTATTCTAGCATGTCCAAAGGTCAGTTGTCAATCTCCTCTCTGGTCCAGCTGGTGAATCTGGGAATCTTGAGGCAATGTTACAACTGCCTCATGTACACAGACAACTCTTTCCTCCTCCCAACAAATTCCAACACATGTGAGAGATGCAACCATATAGCCATACTGGAGGCTAAGCTCTCTCAACTCAGTACTGGTGTAACCAGTCAGGAGGAGAAGGAAACCACACTCACTACAATTCCAGTCTCACATAGACCTACCACGACAGCAAACCAAACACATAAACACACAAAACATACTGGAGGCTCTAAATAAAAATCTGCCTAAGCAGCAGAGACCTCCAAAGCAGACACCCAAGCAACCGCTACCCCAAAACAAAACACGTGCAACACATAGCTCACAAAGCCAGTGTGCCGAACAGTCACAGCCCTTAAGGCTAAACAACACACCTGATACACTTGTAATAGGTGACTATATCGTCAGGCACACTGACGTCCCGCTCACCAGGCTGAACAAGGAGAAGGTCATGATGAGCTGCCTGTCGAGCGCTAGGATCCACCACACAACACAAGCACTCAGGTCACTCCAAGGCAAGTACAAATATGACTCAGTCATTGTCCATGCTTGTGTGAATGACCTGAGACGTACCTCCCTGGACTACATGAAAAGAGACATAGAGGAGCTCTCTGAGCATGTAGCCCAGGCTGGTATGACCCTGACTTTGAGTAGCATCTTACCCTCACCAAGAATGATGCCACAATATGAAGACAAGATGATCAATTTCAACAATTGGCTTAAGTATTGGTGTCATTCAAAGGGGATCCAATGCCTGTCAGCCTGGAATGACATGCTCGACAAGCCACGATGCTTCGCTAGGGACAGCTTGCACCTGTCACCCCTGGGCTTTCGGATATTGGCAAAGGCTCTTGCTACCCCCATAGTGCATTTTTTAGGCAAGGCTCAAAAGACAAACCCACCTCCATAGGTATCACAAGGGATAAGAAATTAAGAGTAATGCTACTCAACACCAGAAGTCTAAACCTCAAGATGCATGCACTCGAAACTTTCCTTAGCATGGAGAACATCGATATCTGTGCAGTAACAGAAACCTGGTTCAAGGCTCCCGAGAGCACCCCAGCACTACCAGGTTATACCTCATACCATGCTTTTCGGCCCCAAAACTTGGACCGAACCACAAAAGGAGGGGGACTATCAATATTCGTCAAAGATACCCACACCTCCAAGTTGGTGGCACAGCACAAAGCATCAGAGACTATCCATGTGCAACTAACAGTGGGTAAAACTGCCTTCCAGTTTATAGCCTGCTACAGACTACCCTCCCAAACCCAGGAACCCCACTCAGCATTCCTGAGAACACTGGAAAATATGAAGGTCTCTCCAAACACCATTATATTGGGCGACTTCAACTACCCAAACATAGACTGGGAGCATTACTCTAGCTCCAACACCCTAGCCCAAAGGTTCCTAGAATTTATAAACTCAAATGCTATGGAACAACTTGTTACCACTCCCACAAGAGGGGAAAACATACTGGACCTGATCATCACCAACATGGGGACTCTATGCTCCAGACCAGAAGCGTATCCCTCACTGGTAAGATCAGACCATAAACTAATCTCACTGGATATTCACATCCCGACTCCACCCCCTGCCCTGAAAACCACAGTGAAAAACTTCTCTAAAGCAAATTTCACACTCCTCAAAACCGAGGTGGAATCCTTCAAAGCCCCGGGCCTGTGGAAAATACGGCCCAGACTGCAGAATCCTTT
Source organism: Protopterus annectens (assembly GCF_019279795.1). Classification (NCBI taxonomy): domain Eukaryota; kingdom Metazoa; phylum Chordata; order Ceratodontiformes; family Protopteridae; genus Protopterus; species Protopterus annectens. The sequence continues at coordinate 1,995,396,933 of NC_056739.1, forward strand.
ATAAACGCATTCTATGAACACCTTCAGGAATGCATGGATCATGCAATCCCAAATAAGACGTCCTGTCTGGTGGACCCCAGCCATAAACAAACTATACAATAGAAGGAGGAAGCTACTACATGATAGAGCAAAATCCCAAAAAGGGAAGGCATCTCTGATCAGTATTAGCAAAAAACTACGGGCACTTATAAAATCGTCTAAGGCCAGCTTCGAGAGAAAAATTGCACAGGACACTAAGGATAATCACAAGGCTTTCTTTAGTTATGTTAGGAACCTGGGTGGGAATTCCCAGATATGCTCAGAATTAGTCCAAAATGACAAAAAATACACCGAACCCACAGACATTGCCAACATCTAAGCTGACAGGTTCAGCGCAAACTCCCCCCACGAAAGGGCAAATATCTATCCCAGCAGAGTGCTGCCCCTGACATCTCAGATGCTCAGGTAAGAGCCGCCCTCTCCAAAGCAAAAAACACAGCATCAATGGGACCAGACGGTGTCCTGGGCTGCGTCCTACATGAACTCCAAGAAGAGCTAAACCCAAACATAAAACTACTGTTCAATCTCAGCCTTACTACAGGATATGTACCCAAAGAGTGGCGTACAGCAACAGTGGTCCCTCTCCACAAAGGTGGTGCCTCAGTGGATCCTGGAAACTGTCGCCCCATAAGCCTGACTAGCTTGGTCTGCAAAGCTATGGAAAGGATCATCATGGACCTCATAAATAAAGATATTGGGGACCTACAGAAACTGGATCCTACCCAGTTCGGCTTTGTTAAGGGCAGATCCTGCCTCTTAAACCTGGTTGATTTCTTTGAAACAGTCACCAAGGCCATTGACGAGGGGAAGGTGGTCCACACAGCCTACCTGGACCTCGCAAAAGCCTTCGATACAATACCCCACTTGGGCATTATAGATAAGCTTACCAGCTTAAATATAAACCCCTATGTCACTAGATGGGTTGCAAACTGGCTCAAGGACAGAACCCACATGGTTAGAATTGCTGAAGCCATGTCAGTCTCCAAACCAGTTACAAGTGGCGTCCCACAAGGCTCAGTCCTGGGACCTCTCTTGTTCGGTATATATTTCTCAGAGGTACAGGCCAACACAGAAGGACTGTGGCTGACCAAGTTTGCAGATGACTGCAAACTGGGTGCCATAATCGACTCTCCAGCCAACACAAGCATCCTACAAAAGGGCCTCATAGAAACAGTCAACTAGTGCCAGAGCCATGGCCTCAAGCTAAACGCCAAAAAGTGTATAGTCATCCCCTTTGGCAAAAACAAAGTGCCCACAAATGACCACATAGGTGGTAATCCATTAGGTACAGAAGAAGTAATTAGGGACCTGGGGACCCAAGTTGATAGCAGTCTCTCATTTGACAACCACGTGGCCAAAGTGGTTAGAAAAACATTTTATATAGCCCACCTAATCATGAAGGGATTCACATCTAGATCAGGGGAGGTCATCGTGCCTCTTTACTCATCCCTCATCAGGCCCATAATTGAGTACAATGCCCCTTTTGGGATGTACCTTACCAGACACCTGCAGCAACTGGAAAGACCCCAAAAGTACCTCACCAAGAGGATCAAAGGGCTCAAACAGGTGCCATATGCTGCCCGGTTAAAGAAACTCCAGCTCTACTCAGTGGCATACCTCCTGCTCAGAGGCGATCTGTGCCTGACATATAAAGCCACGTCCAACCCGGAATTAATGGACATGCTGCACCTCAGAAAATCCAAACCCATCAAGCTACACGCTCGAGAGACTTGAACCTCAGCACTGAAATAAATAGGACATGCTGGAGGGACAGATTCATAACCCAGAGGCTCCCTTCACTCTGGAATAAAATCCCAGTCCAGGTTAGGCAGAGTCCCTCATTGACTCTCTTCAAGAGGAATCTTGATGAGTGGATGGGAGATCGTAGGTTTACCCCAGTTATCACTTCTGTTTCACTGTTAGACAGAGACACAGTATACTAACCTCGAAAAAGGGCATAGCAAAATTAATTTAAAATGGGTGGCGAAAGCCAAACACACTCTGGCTAGGCTTATAAATGCCCTAGGGCAGATAGCCTAGTATGAACCTATAATTATAGACAGTTGCTTAAAATGAACATCATTATGTTGTACTTCATTAATTGTTTTATGCATCAATTCAAGAAATGAATCATAGTTTGTATTACAATAAGAACCTGCATTATTTGCTTTAGTGTAACATTTGTAAGGAACTGTCACATTGCGATTGCTCCAACCCACCTGAAAGCATCATTTTTGTAGAAACACACATTTCCCTTCTGTGGAACAGACAAGTGCAATGCTATTTTATCTTGTGATTTAACGGTTGGGGTGTCATAAATTAAGTTTTCCCAGGTCTCATTGACCCCCAGGGGAACTGCAGTCATTAATATTCCCCCGTATGCTGTCGGTAAAGCTGTACGGATCCAACAATTCGAAACATTAAAAGTCTCAACATACACATATTTAATTGCTTGGTAAGTGTTAAAGTTTGGGTGCCAGTCTATGAGTAACGCATCATGTTTATTCAGTTCAGCTTGTGTGGCTGGAAAAAGGAAAGGCCACAACAAAAAGATTAGCGTCACCAGTATAGTTAACAGGATGATCATGCAATACTTCTGTGGTTCTTCTGCATTCCTGTTTGCTCTGGATTTTTTCATTTTTATTCTTGTTGTGTAACAGTAACAAGATTTTTGTCCAGTTCAAAGTTTTTCACCAGTTTGCAGTGTGTCAGGTGAATCCAAGATGATCGCTCCGTAATCTTAACTGCGGTGGGTGTTGACAGTAGCACTTGGAATGGGCCTTCCCACTTTGGTGTCGTCCAGTTTTTTTTTTGATGACCTTCACCCATACCCACGTGCCTAGGACTACTGCTGCTTCCGATGGTCTGGTTTGTTCTTTATCTGAAACAGAATTTAACTGCAGCAGATGTTTAGAATTCAACAATTTTCTCATATGCTCTGCAAATTTACAGTCGGCTTCCTGGTCTGTGGGCATGAGAGGTTTCCACTGAGGTATATAATACGCTCGTCCAAATAACTTCTCAAAAGGAGTCAATCCCTTTGCATTCAGAACAGTTCTCATGCTCAACAGTGCCAGGGGCAGACAGTACACTAAATTTCTATGTGTTTCCTCTATAAGCTTCTTTAATTTAGCTTTTAAAATTCCATTGTGTCTCTCTACTAATCCTGCAGATTGAGGGTGATACGCACAATGATTTTTCAAAGAAATTCCAAAATACCTGCTCAGCTGTTGTATGGTTTGATTTACAAAATGTGTGCCATTGTCACTGTAGATCCTTTCCGGTATGCCAAATCTAGGAATGATTTCTTTAACAAGGGTTTTCGCAACAGTAGCTGCGTCTGGATTTTTGGTCGGAAAAGCTTTCACCCATTTGGAAAACATATCTACAATGACAAGACAATACTTCTTATTTTCGCATTTGTTCAGTTCTATGAAATCCATACAGATAGTATGGAACAGATACGGTGGTGTAGGGAAACTCCCTTGCTTGGGCTTTAACGCCCCTTGGGCATGATGTTTATTACAAACGTGACATGACGGACAAAAATTTTTAGTGTAGTTTATGAATCCATATGTTGTGAACACTCGGTTCACTAACTGTACCATCCCCCCCTGCTGAGACATGGCATTGCCCATGGCTCAACAAAGCTGCATATCTAAACAAGTTAGATGGCAATATTGGTTGTCCCTCTTTGGAGATGTACAGCCCTTTCTCGAGAATTGCTCCTCGTTTTATCCATCTCTGTTTTTCAACTTGCGTACTAAGTGTCTGCATTGTTTTTAACATTTCTAAGTCTAAAATCTCAGAAGGTTGTAATTCCTCATTCAAAAGAAATACTTCTGAAGCTGAAACTGCCTGCTTTGCAGCTGTATCAGCTCTCGCATTACCTTTTGAAATTCTATCCTGTTGCTTGGTATGAGCTATGCATTTACAAATAGCTACTTTCTGAGGTAACTGAATAGATTCTAAAAGATCTAAAATAAACTGTACATGATTAATTGGTTTGCCAGTAGATGTTCATAGATTAGGTTCATAGATTAGTACTAGGCTAACTACCCGTGTGGGCCTTTTCAAGCCTAGCCAATTACCCCATGTGAGAATCAAACCATGCACCTTGTGTCTATAAGGTAAACACCTTAACCATTATGATTCTTCGATTTTTCCACTGTTGCGCAAAAACATGTACAGTAAAAAAAGCGTACTGGCTATCAGTAAAAATGTTCACACATTTACCCTTTGCTAAGGTACATGCCCGTGTCAAGGCAATCAGTTTTGCTGCTTGTGCAGATAAGTTGTGTGGTAAAGATTTTGCTTCTATAATCTCAGTATCAGAAACTACTGCATACCCTACTAGGTTCTGCCCTGTAGGACCCCTTTTGCATGAGCCGTCCACATGGTATGTCACCTCGGCATCATCCAAGGGAACATCCGTAAGATCTTTTCTTGGTAGTGTGTTTTGCTCAATCTCCTGCAGGCAGCTGTGCGGTGTGCCATCTGCAGGAGTTGGAAGCAAGGTAGACAGATTCAAAGTCGTGCATCGTTCAATTGTCATATGAGGTTAGCTCAACAATATAGTCATACAGGAAAGATGCCTAGCAGGAGAAAGATATGCTACTTTTTCTTGCAGTAAAATAATCACGACTGCATGAGGCACTCTCAATGTGAGAGGGTGGAACAACACTACTGAGGCCGAAGCCTGTACTGCCATTGCAGCTGCGACTACTGCTTGTACACAGTGGGGTAAAGACCATGCCACTGGGTCCAGTTGTGATGAATAGTAAGCAATGGGGCGTTGCTTGTCTCCATGCTGTTGTGTTAACACTGATGTCATATAACTTTGCTTACAATCTACTGTTTGAAAAAATCGTTTATGATAGTTTGGTAATCCTAAAACTAATGAGGATGCTATCAACTGTTTCAATTTGCAGAAAGCAGATTCTGCTTCTGGTGTCCATTGCAATAAATCTTGTGCTGCCATAGGCTTCTTATATATTAAGTTAGTCAGAGGTGCAGATTCCAAGGCATAGTTTGGAATCCAGCTCCGACAAAAATTGGTCGTACCCAGGAAGGACATCATTTCCTTCTTGGTAGTGGGTTTCGGTGCTTGTAAAATCGCTATTTTTCTGTCCTCATCTAATGTTCTACCCTCTTTGGATATTACATATCCTAGGTATTTAACTTGCTTTCTCCAAAGCTGCAATTTATTTTTGTTTACTTTATGTCCTTGAGTGGCTAAAAATTGTAATAAAGCTATGGTATCTTCTTTGCAATCTTGCTGGGTGGGGGCTGCCATCAGGATGTCATCAACATAAAGTAAAATCTGACTGCCTCTTGGTGGGGTAAATCCCGCCAAGTTGCTTGCCATCTCTTGTGAGAATATTGTCGGACTTTCACAATATCCCTGTGGTAGTCATGTGTATGTGTACCTTTTCCCCTGAAATGTGAATGCAAACAATGTTGGCTGTCAGGGTGTATTGGTATTGAAAAGAACTCATTGCTGATATCTACCACAGAAAAATATTTCTGTTGAGATTTTAAATCATTCAACAGGGTGTGTGGATCTGGCACTGTAGGTGCCCTTGGTATTACTGCATCATTTACAGCTTGTAAATCTTGGACCATATGCCATTCTCCATTTGCTTTCCTAACAGGAAATAAGGGTGTGTTACATGGTGAATCAGAATATTCCACCAGTACTCCTTCCTTAAGTAAAGCTGCTATTATAGGTTTGATTCCTACTTCTGCATCTTTTCTTAAGGGATATTTTCTCTTCTGTGGTCTAAATGCTGACTTTGGCATGATAGTAACTGGTCCTGCTGTATGGATAAGTCCTACATCTGATTTGCCTGTTGACCAGAGAGTTTCTGGTATGCTTTGTAAGGAATCTTCTTCCTTTTTTAATAAGAGTGCTAATCAGTTGTCCTCGCTAGACTGCAAGTGTACAGCTGGGTGTGTCTGCGTTATCCAATTTAACTTCTGCTTTTGTACTCCCTGTTCTGACAGCTCTAATTCTGTCTGTTTTTCCCATCTCGTGACTTTTTCTCCTAAGTCTGCCCATTTTGCATTTTTGTCCTTAGTCAAGCTAACATGTGGTAATCGATTAGATTTGTAAAGTGCAAAGAATTCCTGGGGCAATGAACAGCTAACTACACTGTTCCCTTCTATGTCCCAGTACAGATTACGTAATACTAACCTGTTTGCATTGTTTCCAAACAACTCTTGCTCATATTCCTTGTCAAGTCCTGGTGTGCTACAATAATACAGAGTACAGTGCAACAAATGTTGTTTATCAGTGTCAAGGGAGGGGAACTTGCTGATGGCTACGTTCATCAGCTCTTCGGTTACTGCCCCTGGACCAGTCGTAACCAAGTCCTGGCTGTACCAATAAAATGTTTCACCCTCCGATCACACTGCAAAAGTATCAATTTGTTGCTGTGCTTCCATACCCTGCATAGTTGGAACTACTGCTATACCTAATAGCTGCATAAGGTCTCTGCCCAAGAGGTTCACTGGGCATTTTGCAGAAACAACAATTTTGCTTTTCTGGGTCAATCCTGAAACAGGATCAGTTATCACAATATTATGGGGCTCCCGATACAGCTGTCCATTAGCTGCTTTCACTAATATGTAATCAGGTGACTCTGAGTTCTCTGGCAGTTTGGAGGGATGTATCAGGGTCCGTGAGGCCCCTGAGTCACACAAAAATGTGACTTCCCTCCCTTCTACCAGGAGTGTGACTTCTGGTTTTGTGTCTGCTAAATAGAGCTCTAAGCTCAATAAAGCCAAATCCAATATTTCATTTTCTTCACTATCCGTAACTTCTTGCACTTCCTCTATTTCTTCTGTCACATTCTCTACTCCCTCTATCACATTCTCATTTGTCCTTTCTCCACTATGCCCTTCTAGTGATTCCTGACTACCATATAGTCAGTCCTCACCCTCCTTATCTTCTGTGGTTGCCTTCTTGTTTTTCTTGCAATCCCTTGCCAAGTGTCCCATTTTACCACATTTAAAGCACTCCCCCCTTTTCTTTCATCCCTCAAAGTCCTCTGATCGTTGATAAGATTGTTTGTTTCCCTGGGCATTTCTCTTGCCCTTTTTCCCGGACTGTACTACACAAACTTCTGCTCCATCTTCTACAGAAAATACTTGGGCTTTCTTTTTCTTTTTGCTATTAAAATGCCTTTCGGCATGCCTAGCATATTCAAGCAATGACTGTAATCTGCTTGTACGATGATCTACCATGTGCTTTGTGATAAAGCTGCTTATGGGTGCAATACTGCCTTTTAAAAATGCATTCTTTAATTGCTGCTTATATGGGGTATCATGTGTTTGATCTTCAGGAACCTGCATTCCGCAATGGTTATTAAAACATTCTAATAATCTAGCATAATATCTGTCAACAGTTTCACCTTCTTGTTGGATGCATTGATTAATGCAAGTCCAGTCTGCCCTAGGCTTCCATTTCTCAGAGATTCGGTCTCTAAGACCTTTCACTCTGTTGTCTAGCTCTGCGCTGCTATGTGGGAGGGGTTTGTGTTCTGCGTCACGGGGATTCCAGTTGTCACTGATCATGTGCCAATCTGGTCCCACGATTTGTCTGACTACTTTTTCTACTTCTTCTCTGTTTAGGTTATCACTTAACCTCATGCCTTGAAAGTCTTCTAAAAATGTTCTAAAATTAACTTTTGGATGGGGAATTCCCTCAGTGGCTTTCCGGATATCTTCTGGTGTCCACGGTCTGTACACTAGGAGTGTTGGGTCCTGTCCCTCTTGTCCTGCCTGAGGATTAGGTACTTCTATGAGTGGGCATATCTCTTCTTCACTCGTATATCATGAATTTCTACCCATTTCATATAACTCAATGTCCCCTTCTGTGTTTCCTGCCCGTGTTCGAGACCTGGTCTCGATGGGATCTCTAACAAATGGTGTTGCTTTTGTAGTGTCTCTACTTACAGTGATAGCAGGATATCACAGGGGTGGACTAACTTGTTCACTTGCCTCATATTCTGGTAAGGGAGGTGGAGGGGCTGATGCTATTACTAAGTTATTGTCCTCTTTATCTAAAAACATTGCTTTTGAATTATTACTCTTTTGTTCCCTACGGTTTGCTTCCTCAATCCACCTGTGTGCCTGAGGAATTCCTAGTTTACGTTGCTTTTTTACCCGACCTCTGGAATCAGTTTTAAGCTGTTTGACAAGTTTAACAAGTGAGGATTTTTCTAATTTACCATCAAATTCATACTTATTAATCCATTTTGAGTAGTATTTAACATTATCGGCACGTTGTGATTGCATATATTTCGCGTCTTCGGTTAATGGTGGAGTTTGGGATCTTTTTGTGCACTTATTTCCCATTTTGTTTTAACCTTTAGAATGTTATGTAACCCTGCTTATCTTTTACGTGGTACCACGAGTGTTGTTTTTTACAGTCTCTCCAGAATGACTGCCTACCTATTCTGTTTCCCTGATCTATGACAAGACAACAATCTTTTTGTCCCTGATCTGTACAAAACAAATCTCCTGACAAAACAATGCTAATCAAGTCCCTGATATAAAACAGAAAAAGAGAAGGTAAATTCACCTTACCTGAGCCTTCGTGATTGATCACCTGGTTTGAGGTAAACCTGTCCTTCAGTCACAGATCAGAAAGTGGCTGGCCTCTTTTGTACGACAATTCAGTTGGAGGTCTTTTCAGATAAGAAGAACCGATGTGGTTTCTTCCCCGTACGGTTTCAAGCCACCTGGCCTGTCTGATCCAAGGCAAAGTGAAGGTATCCGGCTCGACGGACCAATCTGTCAAAGGAAAAACTTCAAAGACCAATACACGTAAGGTTCAGGTTAAGGCACTTTAATTTACTTGCAGCAAGGAGACAAAAACATGCAAATACAATGATTTGTTTGATTAGTAACAGGAAGTGAAGCTATTCTTATACTGTTTTACCTTCTAAAGCTGACGTAATCAAATACAAGCCTACAATATTGTTTTTCACAGTAGATATTGTTCATGATTTTCTGCTGACAGGACATTACATTACTAGATTTGTGAGAAACTTTTTGAAAAATAACATGGCCTTGGAGACCACTAGCTAGTTACAATTATTTCTACAGTGCTGTGTTACATTTCAAGGTACTCTGCTAATTCAAGCACAAAGCAAACACAGATTCTAGTTCATATTCTGCAAGCAGTCTTTGTTCTACTTATCTATCCTTCCTGTAGCTGTGTATGTTTCTCATAGCACAAACAGAGCTAATTGTCTAAGTTTAATAACATTATAGAAATGGCACTGTTCTATTCATTATTTTCCTAACCAAGCAGAAAATCATCTGCCTCTCAGTAAATTTCCAAAGGCATAAGCAAGATTTCAGCTGTGCTGACAAAATACAAGGTCAGAAAGCATTCGCAGTTTATATGGATTTATGCAGTATGAAATAGAATAAATGTGTTAACCCTTTTGGGCTTTTAAAAGCACTAATATACACATTAATACATATTTTTCTAACAGGGTCACCACAGCGGAACTCAGGTCCGCTAATGATTGGCAGTCATTTTTTTATGGTGACGAGTTGCCAGCCCGACGCCCAACCTTCAGCGAAGGCACACCCATTCACGCTTGTCTTTCGGAGGCCACTCGACTGCAATGAGGACATGCAGACTCCACACAGAAGGCACTCCAGCCAAGAATCGAACAGGAGAACCTTTTGCTGTGAGGCAACAATGCTACCACTGTACCACCGCGGCTTACATGGGGTAGATAAATAAACTGAGAAAATAAGAAATGAGGAAGAGATAGTTTTGCATGAGAAAAAGGAATACTAAAAACAAATGGGAAGTAAATAAAGGAAAACGTTTGAAGAAAGGGATGTGGTAATGTATGAATGGCTTGTGAGTAGTTCAGGTGTAATAAGTTTAATCACAAAAAGAATCACTAGAAAGAATTAAGATAATTGAAAGGCCCAGTTTGCAGTACCACAGAACTATATGGCTTGACACATTAATTTTACAAACCATATAAGAAAAAATCAAGAGTAGACTTAATGAGGAGAGTCTAGGAAATAAGGTAACATAAACATTTCCTTAAACATCTGATGTTGTGAGGGCAAGAATATCCTTGAAGTTTATGTAGGGAAGTATCAAACTGAAAATAAAATAACTTATTCAAGAAGGAAGTTTTGGACTTAATGCTCCCAAACACATAATAAAAAGAGGTTCTCAAATCTAGGTCTATACTGAACTATCAATCAGCACTAGATCAATAATTCAGTACACTGGAACCTAAACTATCAAACTACTAAACAGTTAAGACAGACATTAAAAAATGAAATCACTGACCCCCACTCCCTCACTACTTTAAATATGCCACGTCCAAGATTTTAAAAGAATGACGACGTCTCACAATCTTGGCAAAAACACAGCTCACATCTTCTCTTTACAGTGTAAATGAATGCCACACACAAATTCACTTAATATTGCTGTGCAGCAACAATATGTACTTTATTAATGAAATGATCCAAAAATTCAGTTTGATGAAGTGCAAATTGACAAACTCAGTGACTGCCCTCAAATGTAGAAGTGGGTAGCCATTTGGGAATGTGAGATCATCAAACAGTATGGTTCACAATCAGCTTCACTAAACAGTTATAGTAAGCCAAATCGCAGGACAGCAGACATTGACAAAATAAGATTGTACCTTAGGAAAGGTCTGGCAGGCATGAATGAAAGCAGTGTAAGTCATGGTTACATAAAAGCTATTATCACAGAAACCACAAACCTTTATGTGAAACTAATATGCAATAATAGTAGATTTGTGGTAGTAAGGGGCCATTGGCAACAGAGAATTTATATTCCACCAAAAACTGCTATGATGGAGCTTAAGAATTTTTTTGGGGGGGGATAATCAGCTTTCAGCTACGAATATTACTTGTAGTTGGGGACTGAAACTTGATTTGCAATAGCGATGGTGTATCAGGAGGGTCTAATGGGGGAAAATATAACACAAGTGGTTAGATTTCTGAAAAGCTTTATTAAAATATTACATGTGGAAGACATGAATTCAGTAGTAGGACAAAGATAGTAGGGTGGCACAGTGGTGCAGTGGTTAACATTGTCACCTCACAGCAAGAGGTTCTCTGGTTCGATTCTCGGCTGGGGTGCCTTCTGTGTGGAGTTTGCATGTTCTCCCTGTGTTCGCGTGGGTTTCCTCCGGGTACTCCGGTTTCCTCCCACATTCCAAAGACATGCATCTGGAGCATTTCTCCCCGGGCCTCCGCTGAAAACAGGCTCTGTGGAACCTAGTCGGACTTTCCCAGTCAACAAATGTTAAATAAATAAATAAATAAAACATATTATTCTCCAAGGTATAATAACTGGGTTTTATTGGATGTAAATTATATTTCTCAGGAGCATGTGCATTTAATTGAAAGCTTCCACACACATGCAAGAACTATTTCAGATCATGCACTAATAAAAACTAAAATAAAAATGCAGACTAATGAACTAAAAATGAAACATTGGTGCTTTCCCTCCTACCTATTAAAAATAGAGGAATTCAAGGAGTGGATAATGGAAATTATTACAGAGTTATTAGGGAAGACAGACATTTCTTCAGAAGGGATAGCTAGCTAATGAGTGAGACTGAATGGAAATGGAATTTAAAAATAGGGCAGAAATAAAAGAGAAAGAGTTATGGGTTAAGAAGTAATAGGAGTCATACAGAGGGGCTGATAAAGGTTAAAGCATTGCAGATTAAGGAGAATGTCACAGAACAAAAACAGAAGTAACTGCTGACTGCTAAAGAGAAAATAAGGAAGTATTATATAATATACATGAGTTTAGAAAGATTGTGGTTCAGTAACTATTTTTCATAACAATTCCAGAGCACAAAAAACCGTCTAGAGCACAAAAGCTTTTAGCATGATAACTTAGGCAACAGAAAGTAGAAAGGGGTGTCACTAAACATAGGGAGTCTATGACAAGAAAAACAACTAAAGATCCTATGGAGGTATTTCAAAGACTTTGTTAAAAAAATTGTATATAGCAGAGGGATGTAGAAATCAAGAAAGAGCACAGAAAAGCAAATTTCAGTGTAGTGAAACATTTTGAGATAGTTTCAAGTCTTTTTTAGGATATCAGATTAGCATAAGATAAAACAAAGGCTACAGCCATAAAGTGTGTACCCAAACACAAATTGATTCTGCATGAATTACCTAGAGACATTAAGGCCTTATCAAGTTTAATTATTTTAACTACCAAAAAATCAATTGGTAGAAAACTGAAATCAGAATCTAAACCAACTGTATTTGAAGTATTGAATATGTAAAGGAGATAAAAAAGCTGGAAGTAGGATCTTTAGAAAATAAAATGAACAAATCACATAGACATAAATGGAATTAGTGAGACCAATATTTGCAAAATAATACTCAGGATGAGGAGTGAGGTTTAAGGGAGGGTAGAAATTGAGTAATTTATGCAATGTTGGACTGAAGGACAGTTGAGTATATAAATATTTGGGAACTGATGAAGGATCGACAATAAAGCATGAACAAATGTAAACAAAACTCAATAAAGAATATTTTAGAACACTAAAATTAATACTGAAAACAGCCCTGACATCTAAGAACAAAGTCCAAGCTATAAACCAATTTGCTCTTCCAGTTCTAACTTACAGTTTTGGGGTGATTGACTGACTCCAAAAGGCAGTACATCAGTTGTTCAGGAAAACAAGAAACATGCTACACAGTTATCAAATGATATATAAAAAAATAAGATTAACTGCGGTGGTGGTGCTGCGGTAGCATTGTCGCCTCACAGCAAGACGTTGTCCCGTTCGATTCTCAGCTAGAGCGTCTTCTGTGCGGAGACATGTGTGAAGGGGCGTACCTTCATTGAAGGTTGTGCGTCAGGGCTGGCAACTCGGCATGTAAAAATCTACTGCCAATCATTAGTGGACCGGAGTTCCGCTGTGGCGACTCCTAACCTGGAAAAGCCGAAAGACACAAGTGCTTAGTAAGATTATATATTTCTCGTTCTGAAGGAGGTACGGGCCTCTTCAAACTTGATTACATGTATAGATCTGCAATCGTAGGACTGCATACATATCTATTGACCTCGCCAGATCCAAACATAGTATAATGTATGTAAATGAAAAAGTGTTAGTATGATTTTTCTTTTCTATTAATGTATGTGTGTCTATGTCTTAGGCGATAATTTAATTAAGATATTCATTCACTCCTGGAGCAAACTCTTGAATTGAAGTTACGGCCATAAAGATTTAAACCAAGAATTCTGAGTTGTAAAATTCAGGGGAAATACTTTTGTCCTTTTTAACAGTGGCATGGTATAATAATAGTAAAGGATAAGTGAAGTGTGATTATTTTAAGGGAAAAGGGTTTTGGAAGTTAGAATAAAATTGGCAGGATTGGGCAAGAAATTAATTAATTTATTCCCAGAACCAACTCTTGTGGTTAAGCTATGGCTGTTAAGAATTAAATTGTATGTTGCGTGATCTCTGATTGTAATGGGAAGATTACCATCACTTTGGAAGCAAATGTATATGTATGTAACAGATGCAGACTTTTTTTGGACTAAAGACTGGCATTGGGGAACAATTGATTGCAGAAGTTTTCATAGCTGAAGATTAACATACCGATTGCAACAGGAAGAGATGAGCAAGAAGTAGGAAATAAAATAAACAACCTGACATTTTGTCTAAGGAGATAAGTAAGGAAAATCCAAATAAAATATGAACAAGTACATAGGACAATAAGAAGAAAGAGGATAAGGAGGTAAATAGGAGAGAAGGAAGCTATACTGTATGGTGTAAGGTTAGAGGCAGTAAGACAAGTATCATGGCAATATGGAGAGAATACTCATATGAAGGTGGAATGTGAATGGTCTCACCAATCCAGTTAAAGGGAGTGAATTCTGTACATGGTGAGAAAGGAAGAAGCTAAAATGGTGCCATTACAAGACATGCATTTGAATGAGCAATGCTACAGGCTAGACAGGAAAGGGTTTAGATTAGTAGCATAATCTAGTTATCAGGGGGTATAATAAAGGGTGTAGTAATATTGATTGAAAATAGAGTGCCAGTAGAAGTGGAAGTCACCTTTGAGGATCAGGAGGGATGTCTTACAGAATGGAAGGAGATATGTTTTGGTTATAATGTAATCATGATATCTATATACTTCCCCTAGAGATAAACTGATGTTGGTAAGAAACCTGATATTCCAAGCAATAGCATGTCAAGAAGGAATATTAATGTTAACAAGAAACTATAACAAGCCCTTCCGAAATTCTGAAGTGTGTGTTGGGGTGGGGATGAGGGGTGTAATTAATATATTAAAGCAGTTACGAGAATGCTAATGCTATTAAATATAGGAAATTGTGTGGGAAGAAATGGAAGGGAAGAGATGAGGGATATACTTACTTCAGCCCAAAATGAGGCAGATAATGGAGGATAGATAAAAAAAACTTTACATTTAGGGTACATTTGCATTACTTTGGGAACATGCAAGTAGGTCCAGTTTTATTGTCAGATCACGCATATGTCATCACAAAGTTAGAATGTTGGCAGAGAGGTAATAGGTAGATATACTGGCAATTTCCAGTGATGTGATATGAAGACATTGCAAGCATGGTGAGATCATCTCTTCCATGAAAGTTAAATGAAATAGGGAAGGACATGGACCGCGGTTGGGAAGTAATGAATAATTAATAATGAATTAATGAATTATGTGGTCCGCGGTTGGGAAGTAATGAATAATTAATAATGATTTAATGAATAACTGGATTGTAGAAGAGAAATATACAAGGAAATCAGGTTAAAAAATAAAGATTACAAAATCAAAGTGCCTCAGTCTGGTGTGGGATACAGGACCTACAATAGAAAAGGAGAATATGAACAGAAGAGCAGGATAAAAAGAGATGGAGGATGTTGAAGAGGAAAGTGCAAAAGTGGGAATATGAAAGAATCTTGGTGCAAAAGGTGTCAGTTGGGGAGCTATATCAAGATTCTACCCTTAAAGTAGTTAAAGCATGGGACAACAGATTAAGGCAACAGCAAGTAGAAAGGGCAGTGTATAGCATACGGGATGATAAGGGGCAAGAAACAGTTCAAGGCATATAGGCAATATGTAATGTCTTTGCGAGATATTACACAGACTTATATAAAGGGAAGGAATATCAGAAAATAAGAGAAAGCTAATAAAACACGTTGGAAGAGGTACAAACTCCAAAGAAAGGAATAAGTAAGGGTAAAATGTTAATGACAGCAATCAAAGAGGGTGACATACAAAAGATGATAAAACAGCAGAAGAATAAGACTTTGGGTCAGGATGGCATACCAATAGAGATATGGCGCCAGTAGACATATAATAGTGAAGGTATGGGTGCATTTCTTTAATAAGGTCTTGCTGACAGGAGACATTCCTGCATTGGGGTGAAGAGGTATAGTAGTAATAGTAGAAGTATTCCAAAGAAGGGACAAGACCATTTGAAGCCAGAGTCATACTAGCCAATTACAATATTGAATCACGACTATAAAATTTTCATGTCCTCAGTGGCAAGGACACTTGTCCTAATAGTGGCAGAATTAATGGATAGGGACCAATATGGAGTTGTAGGGAGGAGAAGGATGTTTGGCAACATAGTGAGGACATTAATGATCATTTGGGATACATTTAGCATGGGAAGTCTGTGGCGATTATTTCACTGGATGCTAAGAAAGCATTTGATAGGCTGGAGTTTTTTTTTTTTTTTTTTTGTTAGTGGAAATGAGGTTCCTCTCTCAGCAAACTTTAATCTAACAAGAGGGACTATGCAGGAGTGCCCATTGTCCGCTTTATTGTTTACACTCTGATGCATTAGTGGTGAGAAAGGCTAAGTTGAAGAGATATATCTGGAGGAGTTTGAACTTAAGATAGCACTTTATGTAGACAATGTAACTGTTGTCACTTTGAGAAGCCAGAAGAAGAGCTGAAGCATCTGTATGAGCTGTTAGATAGGTTTAGGTACTTATCCAGTTCCAATGTAAATAAAGAGAAAACTACAGCAATAGGAATAAATCTGACAGATTTGCAAGACGAAGAAACTGCAAAAATTGTAGCTGGTCGAAATGAAGAAAAGGCTGACTGAGTATGAGACTACTCAAGAGGTGGTGTTTCAAAAATGTTAAAGTTGCAGCGAATCTCACAAAACAAGAATAGGTGTAACTGCAGAGTGCTAAAGAAAAAAGAGTATCTGAATAATATGCATGAGTTTAGAAAAGATTGCTGTTAAGCAACTTTCTTTTTTTTGATAATAAGCACAAACAGTCTTCGCACAACTTAGTCAACAAAAAGTACAAAGGGTTGCTGCCAAACCTATAACAAGAAAAATAACCAGAGATCCCATAGAGGTGATTTAGGATTACCTGATTTCAATGGCTAGTTTAGAGCTACGCATTTAAGGCTCATATACATAACACAAGCAGAAAGCTATAATTCAAAGTGGAAAGGGATGATGATGACGTAGGGGGGGTTCGAGAAATAAGGACAGAGTGGGATATAAGATTGGAAAGAGAGATTAGGTAAGCAATTTGAAAAGAAACAAAGGGAGGACATATGTATGGCTCCCAAATATGCAACAAAGTCTAGAAGATTTATGGCGTTTGATTGGAAGTGTTTGCATTGGTATTTTTATACTCCAAGCAGACTCTAAAGAATTTTTTCACAGGTAGATGGCAAATGTTGGAGATTTGATAGGGAAGAAAGAGGTACCTAGGTCATATGTTTTCTGTGTGCAATCAAGTGGCAGACTTTAATAATATGTCCCTATAGAGCACTCTATACTGAGTAAGGAAATGAGTGTAACTAAGGAAATTATTTTTTGAGCCATGATACAGAATCGGAATTGCCTAGACATAGTAAGGCCTTGCTGAGTCTAATTATGGTGGCTGCCAAAAAAAGTAACTACTAGAAAATGGAAATCAAAGTATAAACCAAACGTACTACAAGTAGTAAATGTAGTAACAGAGATAAAACTGGAACTGAGATCTTTAGAAAAGGGTAGGTGCAAATTACATGGGAACTGTGGGAACTTTTGGCAGTATTATTAATACTGAAAAGGTGATACGTTTAGGGAATGGCTCAATTGTGAATCTATCTGATATGGTACTTTCACAAGCTACTATTTCATTACTTGTGCATGGTATTAAATGTATTCCCTCTAATGTTAGTAGTATTACAGATGTTCTTACTGATTTGAAAATGTTTGTCCGTAACTTGTTTAAAACTGATTTTTAAAGACAACTATGCAACGACTTCAACAGAATGTAAGAGATCAAGCACATTCATATCAATTAATGATCCTATACTTACAGTATTCCATGATGTCTGTGAAAAACAGATACGTGAATTATATGATGGTAATGATATTTTAAAGATGCATAACTTATCTGCACAGGAAAATCAAGTGCTACATGACTTGCAGTCCAATAAGGACATTATAATTAAGGAAGCAGATAAAGGTGGCTGTATAGTAATTATTAATTGTGCTGATTATGTTGCTGTAATGCATGAATTATTGTCAGATACTCAAACTTTTAAACCAATTCAGGATTCTGATGTTAATAAGATCATTAGTAAGGTGAATATTAGTATCTATGAGTTGCAAATTAATAATGATATAACCATAGATAGTTTTAATTTCTTAACCATGTCCTGTCCTACTATTCCGGTCTTGTATGGCTTACCTAAAATACATAAATCTTTATATAGGCCACCTATGAGACCGATTGTTTCTGGCAGAGGATGGATTACGGAACCCATCTCTGCCTATCTGTCTATCTACAAAGTGTACTAAAGGAATATCTATGTTATGTACATAGTTATATTAGGGACACTGGTAATTTTCTTACTTTATTATATGAATGGTATGAGAACAATACTGAAATGGATTTCTTTTTTGTAACTTTGGATATTAAGTCTCTTTTCACCTCTATTCCAAATGAATATGGTGTGAATAGCATAAGACAGATTTTATGTAGACTTGGCAAATATAATGCTAGACAGATTGAAACATTCTGTGAATTGCTGGAGATTACCTTAGAAAATAATATTTTCTTGTTCAATAAACAGGTTTATCATCAGCAATTGGGTGTAGCCATGGGTAGTCCAGTGGCTAACACATATGCCAATCTCACCTTTGGGAGCTGGGAAGACACATTTGTTTTTGATGAGCATGAAAATGTACATAAATTCAATATTTTATTCTATAAACGTTTTGTTGATGGTGTGTTTATTGTATGGCGCGGTACTGAAAATGAACTTGAGGATTTTGTATGTTACTTAAATCAAACAACCAGTTTTTTTTTTTTAATTTTGAAATGAATTTCTCAAAATTAGATATAAATTACTTGGATGTTAAAATTAAACTGGAGGGCCAACATGTGAATATGAGTATTTATAAAAAGGAAGTACATACTAATAAATACCTACATAGGAAAAGTATGCATGCTGGACACATCTTTAAAGGGGTTGTAAAAAGTCAATATTATAGAAAAAATAGATTGAATACAGATGACAATATGTGTGCAAACAAATGATGGATATGACCCATGAGTTTACTGAGAGAGGGTATGACCAAGGCCACCTGGAAAATCTTAGGGGTGAGATAATGACACAGAGATGGAATGAAATTAGGCCATATTTTTCAGCTAATGGACATTTACCAACTAGGAGATTGGATAATAATGGTGTTGAACCTTTAAGGTACAATATGACTTATAGTAGAAGTAGTCGGTCAGTTGAAGAGATTGTTAGGAAAAATTGAGGTATTTTAAGGGTTTTGCTTAGTTTAAACCATTTGGTTCCTGTAAAACCTCTTTTTACATATAAGAATTGTAGTAATCTTAAACAACATTTATGTTATAAGGATTTTGCTTTGACTAAGAAGGTGACACCTGGTTTGAGTAAGAAAGGCACCTTCTCATGTTGTAATTGTTCAATATTTGTTCATCTAATATATTTACTCATCCTACTACTACGAGGAAGTTTTATTTTAGGTGTACAGCTACTTGCAATACACCCCTGGTTGTTTATTTAGCTGTCTGTAAATCTTGTCTATTATTTTATGTGGGAAAATCAACCAGGAAGCTTAAGAATGGAATCATAGAACATAAATCAGACATTCAGAGAGGTGCACTGACAAATGCTTTGACAAAGCATATAAACGATAATGGTCCTACGCATAGTTTTCTTTTTAGGGCTATAGAGGTCTTAGAACCTAGTTTGAGGAAAAGTGATGTGAATAATAAATTAGAAACCAGAGAATATAATTGGATTATTCCCTTCAAGCAGATTCTCCACCAGGAATAAACAAACAGGTTTCACTTAAACCTATTTTGAAACATAAACAACAATGTATAAAAGTCCTAAACAGGTTTTTTTATAGGACTGTTTTAGATATATATATATATATATATATATATATATTATGTTTTTTTATATATTTCTATTAATATATAATTGTTATGTATAAAAATGTTTTATGTAATTAGTTAATTAATGAATGGTTTTGATAGGATGGGTTGTGTCATGTGATCTTTTGAATAGTATAAATTGTACGTATTTTTAAATTTATTTTAAAACTGATGGACATTGTCCAAAAGCTTTGGTATTCATATTAAATTTTCTCTTTTTAATTTAGTGCTGTGAAGCTGTTTTTTTCTATTGATTTTATGAGTAGAGAATTTGAAGCATTAGGAGGATATATGAGGGATTGGAGGCAGGGCGGCCACGGTGGTGCAGTGGTTAGCATTGCCGCCTCACAGCAAGAGGTTCTCCGGTTCGATCCTCGGCTGGGGTGCCTTCTGTGCAGAGTCTGCATGTCCTCCCTGTGGTCGCGTGGGTTTCCTCCGGGTGCTCCGGTTTCCTCCCACATCCCAAAGACATGCTGCAGGTGGATTGGACACTCTAAATTGGCCCTAGGTGTGAGTGTGTGCATGTGTGTGCCTTCTGTGGAAGGTTGGGCGCCAGGCTGGCAATTCGACACCTTAAAACTCCACTGCCAATCATGAGCAGACAAGGTGATCCACTGTGGTGACCCCTAACTGGGAAAAGCCAGAAAAAGATGAGGGATTGGAGGCAAATCCCAATTTGTTTTTTGCCTCTAATCCCTTATACATTCTCCTAATTAACCTTATTGCTACATCAGGAAATGCAAATGGTTCCAGTAATTACTGTACAATGCACCAGAAGTAGTGGAGGAAGTAGTCTGGGAAAACAAAAAAATGAACCCCCAATGGAGCCAAAAACACAACCTATGTGGAAGGCATTGAGGAAAAATACTCATTTTTTTTTTGGAATAGTGCAGCAAAACAGATAAGGTCCAGAAAAATTTACATTGTTAGAGTATCCAAGTAAGAATGTAATGCCTGGTATTGAAGAATACTGGGCTGGCAAGAAAACTGATGCCTGAAAAGAAAGGCATCTGAGAAGAATATATCTTCAGTGAAACAAATACCTGAATACAGACATTGGTATGGACTGGGATGAATGCCCTATTAGTGGTCTTTGCCTCCAGAAAGTAAATGTCAGAGATATTGGCATATGTCTGACAGGAGAAGGAGGCCAAACCAGGAGTTAGAATAGCTACAGAGTGAGAGAGAAAATTGCAGCTACAACTGGTACAGGGGTGTTACTAGTAGTGGTAATATGCTCTATTACAGTCGGAGGTGGAGACTTCAGCCTACATTCACAGTTTCGTGTTACATATTTTTCAGCTTTTTTAATTTCTGCAGTGAAGCATGAATGATGGTGGCACTTCAAAATTTTCTTTAGCTCTGCCAAGAGAAAAACTCAAAACCAGGTTGAATGTTTCTAGGTCCCGTGGGCTTCTCTCCATCAGCTACTATTTCTATGAAACAATCTTAATTTTAAAATTTTTGATGTCATGAGTTACATCAACAAACATTAGGCAGCAAGAAAGGTCATCTATAGAAGGAATCTGCTTCTTGCTCTCACAGTTACTGATCAAGGTTGTTAACTTTTATCAATGGTAACTGCAAAATAAAAAAAAAAGTTATAAAGAACTCAAAAAGAAATATAATTTTCCTCAGTCAAATAGAACAAACCTGAAATAGTTCAGTGCTGAGGATTAAAACTAAGAACTGCTAACTAGTGTCATCCTGTAATTACGGGTTCTATTCAATCGAGTCTCCATTTACCTGCTGTGAAATGATGGGACAGTGATTTAACCAGGCAGTATGTTTCCAGATCAACCCTAAAAGAAGCACTTGTACCCAATGTTTTACCAGGTTAACAAAAAAATCTTTCCCAAAACAAAAGAAATACATCAAAATTCTACCTTAAAACACCCATATGGTAGCAAGGGCACATCATCATGGCAGGAAAGAAGTGGAAGAGCAGAAGAACGCATTACACCTGGTAATTCTATTTGGCAACAGGACCCAACTCATGTTGACACATGTTCTATTGGTTCCTGCTGCCACAGCTCTACAACAGCAGATCTAGTGATCCTAATTGTAACCACACCTTAAACTTATATCTTAATCTTTTCCTACTTCAAACCCTGCAAAACTTATAATAGCAAGTAATCTGTAATTACACTAGCACAGTTAATAGTGTCCACACATTCCAGAAGAGAGCTACTGAAAACTCTTAAGACATTTTTAAAAGTGATTACACATTATTCATGACTTACCATAATTAAAGCTACTTACTGCGGTGGTTTTGCTGCGGTGGCGTTGTCGCCTCACAGTAAGACGTTGTCCTGTTCGATTCTCAGTTAGAGCGTCTTGTGTATGGAGACATGCGTGAATGGGCGTACCTTCATTGAAGGTTGTGCGTCAGGGCTGGCAACTCGACACGTAAAAATCTGCCAATCATTAGCGGACCAGAGTTCCGCTGTGGCGACCCCTAACCGGGAAAAGCCGAAAGACACAACAACAACCATAATTAAAGCTACTTGACTACATACTGTTTATTACTTACAGTTTCATTTTTACACCTCTTCGACTGTTGTGCCACCACTATTAAATCGGTGAATTAAAACATCATAATCTATTGGCAGGACACCAAATATGATGCTTTAAATTCATTTCTAGAATCCAACAGAAATAATTCAAGAGGCATAAACCGCAATGCTGTATAGTAGTTCACTAGGACTTAAGACAAAGATATATCGAGAATAACAGACAACTGCTCAAGAATACTATATGTTTTGCACAAACTGTACCCAATTAGGTACACTAATACAGCAGATCTCTAATGCAAAACTGAAAATATTACTGTGCACAAAGATCATATGAATGAATTTAAACAGAAGGGAGAGGTAGCTGAAAGAATGCTCAAAATTACACAAAGAAAGAACGTAAGAAAGATATTCGAGGTATCAAAGATCCCACAGGTGAGATGACAACCAATTCTTCAGTATTTATGCACCCACCATACAGTATCAACACAAATTACAAAAATAAATAAATACAATACCATATGAAGATATTTAATCTCAAGCCAAGAAAACTGTTAACGGCAGTCATCTGTTGGTATGACAAAATAGCATATTGCCTGTTATGACATAGCCAAGAGTTCTAAAGTATTATCAAAGCACATGCATTAGTTACAAATAAAATCCTATCAAAACATATGAGCTACAGAGGGTATTAGACCCTTGTCAGCTGCATTTTGGTAAACTGTCATCTGCAGTTTGTTAAAACTGTAATTTCACTCACTGTACATCTTCTTCAGTTATTTTTCAGTAAATGACACACCATAATGCATTTATTTTGGACTTCATGTACTCATTAACCAAGTGGCATGTTTGACACACTCCATGAAGTTATTTACATTTTATGAGGCTTTTCTTTGTATGTAGCATGTCCTTAATTTCTTACAGTTGTTGAAACTGCTTCAGGTATTTGATCCACCCAAATAAACTAAACAAAATGTGTTACTTCTCCCCAAAGTGTGTATGAATACTTCACACAAAATGGTGTGTCAAAAGGCTGGGTTCCATACTATGAAACATAGCTCAGTCCCTGCACTGAACATGAACTAGAGGTATACAGTTGTTAGCAATGTTAACCCTGAATTACCAATACCACTAAACCATGCTCCTTAAAAACATCCTATATTACTCACAGCTACATGCCACCACCACACATTACCTGTTACATGATAACCATTTATACAAAACAAAAAGGTGAAACACCAACTCTACAGTTGGTTGAGGTGAAACTCCTCTAGCTTCATTTGGCTGCAGAAAAAAAGCATCAAATAATAGAACATTGAATCCTGTTCTCCACAGGAAATCATTACCGGTGAAGTTTCCAAGTGTGTGCCAGCAATGATTCATTTAGTTTGGGAGATTCCTCCCTTCAAGTTGATGTGGCCTTGGGAGTTGGTATATATAAATCTGGGGGATGTGGTGGGGCTTGTCCCGTACAGCTGGGGATGCGGCTATTGTTATCTCCCTGCAAAAAAAAAAAAAAAAAACATTTTTTCACCCTTCTAAGTTTTGGGCATTATTTTGGATCACCAGTGATTCACAGAACCAGGTGAAACAAATTCTGAAACCTTTAATTCATTCCTGTTTTTCTCTTGTATTTTTCTCACCTTTTTTTTTCTATTTTCTGATGTTGTTGTTGTTTGTCTTTCGGCTTTTTCCCAGTAAGGGGCCGCCACAGTGGAACTCTGGTCCACTAATGATTGGCAGTAGATTTTTACAAAACGCCGAGGTGCCAGCTCGACGTCTAACCTTCAACAAAGGCACGCCCATTTACGCACGCATGTCTTTCGAATGCTACCCAACCGCAGGGAGGACATGCAGACTCCACACAGAAGGCACTCCCAAGCCAAGCCGAGAATCGAACGGGAGAACCTCTTGCTGTGAGGTAACAACACTACAGCTGTATCTTGATACTTAGTTAAATAATTGCTGTTAATATGTTCATTGGTAAATACTAGGTTAACTGTCCTGAAAGGAGATTTTAAGTCTGGACAATAATCCAAGGGTAGGCTCAAACCTCATACCCTTGAGTTTATGAGGTGAAGACCTTATCCATTATGCCAAAGCTACCCACCCTATCTTATGTCTGATAATTTGGACTACTATATACATACTGTGTTGGAAACTTTGACAAGAGTTTACTCAGATTATTTCTTTATGTTCATGCATCTTCAGAGATAAGCTGGAAATTCATAGGATCATAGGAGATTACTAGACTATCGACCCCGAGGTCATTTCAAGTCTAGCCGTTTCATCCAAATGTAATGCCATAGAAATGTTAGTTAATACCCATGATTACATTTAGTAATGACTGCCATGTCCAAAATGGTTGTGAATGCTATTCCTGGTAAGAATTTACAGTGCCCCATCCACTCATCCAGTTTCCTTTTGAACAGTGTCACAAATGTGCTTTGTTTCACATGAATAAGTAGCATATTCCAAAGATGCGGCAGTCACTGGGAGATAAATCTGTTCCTCCAGCATGTCCTATTTAAGTGGCAGGCCATATTTAGGTCTGTGGAGTGGGTAGCCCTAGTCCTGTCTGATTTACAGATATGCAGCAAGTTCATTAGGTTTGGGTCCGAGATTGCTCTGTAAGCTAGGCATAAGTTTCCCCTAAGAAGTCTATATGATACAGAGTAAAGTGACAGGGACTTTAGTTGGTCTATGTATGGCATGTGCTGGAGTCCCTTGATCTTCCTTGTTAGAAACCTCTGAGGTCTCTCCAATTACCTACCTTTTTTAATACACAGAAGAGGATTTTTTTTTAATCCTTACAGTTTATGCTGTGTCTAAATAAGGCATTTTTGTCTTATCTCTTAATTGTACAAATGTGTTGGTAAATTTGCTTTTTTAACTTGTTTTCCATTTTTTCCTATGTAATATGCACAGCCTCTTCTGTGTATTGGAAAAGGTAGGTAGAAAAGATGGGGGTGAGGGGGGGTAATTGGCCATGTTTTTTACAATATAGGAAAACACACTGGCAGGTTTTGTTGAATGCCACATTTTTTCCTGGTATCAATGACAGGATTTCTCCAAGGAGCTTGCTTCATTTAAAGGCAGATGAGGCTAGATAAAAATTGTATACGTGGTTGAATATAGAAGCAATTAAGTTAGTATCTAATATATGTATTGTTATTTATAAATATATTTTCCTAGATTAAATGTTTATTATATGTGTTTTTAAGAGAACTATTCATGTATTATACATAGCTATACATTTTTAGAAAGAACAAATGAATATGTTTTTAACTTGGGAGCACACAACTAATTAATTCAAGTTAATTGATTGTGATTAATTAACAGAATTGTATATAAAAAAGGGGGAAGTGTGTAAGGTTTTGTATTTGATGATGTTCCGTTTGTACTGAGTGTGAATAAAGGGAACAAAAGCGCTTATAACCTTACCCTGTCTGGTGTCTGGTTCTTTTCAAGGAGAAGGTATCCTGTGATATTTTTGTTGGATTATTTTCATGGACAGCATATTTTTGCATTTATTGTAAAGTTTGTTGATGATGGATATCCACAATTGCGGCTTGTTTTTACTTGGGGCTCTGGCTTTGATTCTTTCTGGTACAACCAAGTCTATACACTTATGCAAGTGATTGTACAGGGCTTTAGTGTGAGCTTCGGTGTAGTTACCACTTCCAGCTGGGGGGGTCCAGAATGCATTTATACCTTGACCTAGGAGGACATAGTTTGCCTTGGAGAAGTTTTTTAGTCTGATTTTACCCTTTGTGAGTTCTGGTGTGTGTCAGCTCGAAGGTGACTGATTTGTGGTCAGATTTAACTAATGAGGGTCCAACAGTTGCTGTAGTGCATCCATTTGACATGTTAGTAAGGACCAGATCTAGTATGTTTGTTCCTCTTGTTGGGGTATGGACAATTTGTTCCAGTGCATTTGAGTTAACAAAGTCAAGGAACTTTTGTGCTAGCAGATTTGGGCTACAGTAGGTTTCCCCAGTTGATGGTGGGATAACTGAAATCCCCCATAACCAGAGTGTTTGGTAATATTTGGATTGTCTCCAGTTTGGTCAAGTAGGCTTTGTGCGTGTCATGACCCATGGATGGGGATCTATAACTGGCTATGACTTGAATGGGGGTCTTACCCACCATAACCTGAACTTGGAGTAACTCCATGGAGCTGTCCAGTCTAACTAGATGGAAGGTACATTTATCTCTAACCTAGAAACACAGTCTCCTTTGGTTCTCATATGTTTGTGTTCATTTTGTGGTTTGAAAGTGTGGAAGGCATTGTAGCCTTGCAAGGCTGGGGTACTCTCTGAGCCCTTGAACCAGGTTTCTGTGACCACACAAACATAGGTTCACAGGATGATACTAGACTATTGGCCTGGAGGCCCTTATAATCCCAGCCAAAAATTTCCCCCATGTTCCCTGAAAGTCTGCACCTGTTTCCCCTGTCCAGCAGGGACACAGGTGGGATCCCAGGCGTGTATTTTCTGTTTCCCATCCAGTTGTCCAGGTTCCTCTTAAAGAGGGCTAGAGAGGTACTCTGCTTGATATGGAGAAGAAGTCTATTCCACATGTTGGATCAGAGTTTTTTATTGTACAGTAATTATAACATATTGGACAGGCTAAAGAATATAACCGGCCTAGAAATGGTGTTTCATTTATGCATACATTTTAGAAAAGCAGAAACAAAGAATCGTCCACTGAATGTTAACCTTGCTGAAATAACAGTTTCTCAATGGAAGAATGCAGACAGTTCTTGTGTTCCTTTCTCAAGGAAAAGAGAAAACCTTACAGAATGTTCTTTGTACATACAAGACAAAGCCTGAGACTAAGGTTAGAAAAAAGTAAATGATTTACTGGACTGAAGCAATATAATTTGTTCTGTTCAGGATAGCACTGCAGTTAAGGTTAGTAAGTTCATTCGACCTGTTAACACTCAATCATGAGTACAGAAAACAGGTCACCTAGATACTGTCAGTTTACGTTGTTCAAGACCAAGCCTGAGACCAAGGTTAGAAAAAAAGTAAATGATTTACTGGACTGAAGCAATATAATTTGTTCTGTTCAGGATAGCACTGCAGTTAAGGTTAGTAAGTTCATTCGACCTGTTAACACTCAATCATGAGTACAGAAAACAGGTCACCTAGATACTGTCAGTTTACGTTGTTCAAGACAAAGCCTGAGACCAAGGTTAGAAAAAAGTAAATGATTTACTGGACTGAAGCAATATAATTTGTTCTGTTCAGGATAGCACTGCAGTTAAGGTTAGTAAGTTAATTCGACCTGTTAACACTCAATCATGAGTACAGAAAACAGGTCACCTAGAAACTGTCAGTTTACATTGTTCAAGACAATCAGAAAATGATGTGCACCAACTTGAATTGTTTATCAGTACTGTTAATGAAGACAGTATCCAAATATTGTAAACATCTAATAAAACCTTATTAAATAAACTACAGTGTTTGAAGAATTCATTCTGAAAAGTGCACAAGACTTGGGTCATAAAGGAGAGACTGACACCTACTCAGCACAAGCTTGGGTAATTAAGACTTTCATTTCTCAGTCTCATTGCATACAGTGTTTCCAGCTAACTATGATACAGTACAGTATTTTAAAATTTTACACCACTGATGGGGAGTCTTTGGAAAACAAATCTATCCTGCCAACAAGTTCTATTAATGTCACAGACCAGGTTAAGGCCTTGCATGCAGGTTGCTCAACATCTACATCTTCCAGTGATAGAAATGCTTCCAGGGTGTGCAGTGTTTGGTTTAACTCCTAGCATTTAGCAGCATGACCCTTATTTTGCTACAACTGCCAAATTTCACGTCAGTAAGTTTGTTTTTGAGACTTGCCCTAAAAAGGCACAATGGGGGAGCCAAGAGACTTTTGCCAGTAGGCGAAAGCCTAGAGGTGCTAAATTCAAACTGTCTCTGGCAAAGCAGCAAGGGTTGTCGACCATGGCTTCTCAGGCTAACAGGAACTGGAGCCCGTTTGAATGACATCAAAAACTCAGCCAATTATTGAAATCAATCATTTGTTGCTTATACTGTGGCATCATTCTAGGTGAGGGTAGTATGCTGCTCAAAGCTAGGGACATACCTGCCTGGAACACATACTCAGAGATAAATCATGTCTTTCTCCATATAGTCCAGTGAGGTATGTCTCAGGTTGTTCACTCCAACATGAACTATGACAGAGTCATAATGGTACTTGTTGCTGAGAGACCTGAGTGCATGCATGATCTGATGAAACCTGGTACCGAACAGGCAGCTGACAGTGACTTTCTCCTTGTCCAAACTGGTGAGTGGGACATCTGTGTTTCTCACAATTGAGTTTCCAATGACTAGAAAACTTAGTTTTTTGAGTGTTACTCCTTATGGGTTTGGTAGGTGAAACACTGGTGTTTCTATGTATCATGGGTGCTGTGGTAATTGTGTTAGTTGTAGCAGTCTTTCGGGAGGTCTCTGTTGTATCGGTAGGTTTTTTGAGGACTTCTGTGCATGTTGATTTTTGTGCTGGATTCATACTGTGTATGAGCAGTGGTACTATGTGCATGTGTAGTGGTGGGTGGGTTGACAACCTCGTTCATGTTACTGTTTTGAGGGTGAGGCAGTACGGATTCAAGATTCTTGGTGTAGATATATTGATCCATCTGGATCAGTTCACTAACCCAGGTAATAAATACTAACAAATAAAAAGATTGAAACTGCAAAAAAAAAAAAAAAAATACACAGGCCTGTAGCAAAAAGTACCTTCCATCATCGAAAAAAAAGTTACAGAACTGGAAATGACAATAAAATATTTAGCTAAACATAAAAATCAATATTAATTAAGAATGCCACTCTCAACAATCACCAAGAAGGTGGGGTTTTAGTTAATGCATAGAAATGAAGCTTCACCTCCACTAGCTCTCAAGGAATACAACACCTAGCAAAAACGACCCTCTTGTACAATACAGCAATATTGATTTGTACCCTAAAAGTTTTCTTCTCTCAGACACATATAAAAGGAGACTTGATTTGTGTAATAATTTATCTTACTAAAAAGAAAATGTCATGTTACATCCATAAGTTTGTAATTCAGTGCAGAAGCAATGACATAAATACACAATGAAGCTTAGTCTGTGTAACAAAGCTTATATAATTTATTTTAAACATAAGAAAAATGCACTTCTCTCCTATATTGTTGAAATATACACACAAAAATTAAGTGTAGACAAAATCAAGATTAATAAACCAGTGCATATGTTCACTCGTATAAACTTTAATAAAGTGCAGAACAGCGTAAAAAGTGGAAGTCTGGAATACAGCAAATTCTGCAACACCTTGCAACCAAATAACTTAACAGCAGTTGGGCAGAAATGTTAACTCCTCTGTAAGGACTTCACAAAAAGCCACGCTTTATACAGATTTATAGGAAACATTTGTGTCAAGTGAAAAGTATGCTTAGGTAAATGGTACTGTATTACAGTAATATAATAAACGCAAAACACAAAGAAAATCACATCTTAGTCCAAGTAAACTTCTCAACTTAGTTCATATCCTCGGTGCGGGTAGATTATTATAGGTTGGCAAACTCCTTGAATTTAATGGTGCTGCAAGAATTTAACAGCGTTAAGCAGGCAATATCTGCATCCCACTTTCCTAAGCAGCTTATAATAAAAGCCGCACGAACTGGACATGTTACGCGCCTTCCTTCTGCTGGGTTAAATCATACGAATACGATGAACGTTTTTCCTGCTCTGTCAATGCTGTCATAACCAAATATTCTCTTACACGTTTAAATGGCATTCTTCACAGTTAAATACAAAAACAAGGGAATGCTATACCCAATACTTAGAAATCCACATAAGGGACCTAAACGTGCACAAACTCCAGCAAATTTATACTATGAAAAACAAATAAGAAAAGAGTGGACTTTCATTACACAAACTTTTAAGGGTGTGATCAGCATTATGTGCTACGATCAGAACTACTTCTTTGCGGTTTGAGTCTTTTTGGGAAGCAGTACAGCCTGAATGTTGGGCAGCACACCCCCCTGGGCAATGGTCACACCTCCCAGCAGCTTGTTGAGCTCCTCATCATTTCGGATAGCGAGCTGCAGGTGCCGTGGGATAATGCGGGTCTTCTTGTTGTCACGAGCAGCGTTACCAGCCAACTCCAGAATCTCAGCCGAAAGGTACTCGAGCACTGCGGCCAGGTAGACTGGGGCGCCAGCCCCGACCCTCTCCGCGTAGTTCCCTTTTCTCAGTAACCGATGAACTCTGCCAACTGGGAACTGGAGGCCCGCACGAGACGAGCGAGATTTGGCCTTAGCTCGGGCCTTCCCACCGGACTTTCCTCTCCCAGACATTTCGAGCTTTACAATTTAGACAGGTAACGGTTTAAGCCTTCCTGTTCTGAAAATACCAAACAAAAATGATTAAAAAGTAAATAACAGCGAAAACATGCTGCACACAACAGTATACTTTACAAAAAGGTGTATGCACACAAAATATAAAGAAAACAGTAAAACAAAGCATCAATTAATACGTACCACTGCAGGGATTCGTGTCACAATAAATATGTAACGTTTGCCACCACACTTTAAAACGTTAGTGCGCCACTGAACAGCAAATCCCTTACGCTACTGGATATAAACAACACAGTTGACAATATATTCCGGATTGGATATAGCTTGGCCCTTGCTGTTTGTTGATTGGTTAACATCACGAGTCCTAATTTGCATAAAGAAGGACGCTTATGTTCATGTGACAGTATTGCTGTCGTGTAATAAAGGTTTGCTGTATAAACAGCAGTGTTAATTTTAGGAGGTGTGGGTAAGCGATTCTTCCCGAAACTTAACTGGATTGCAGTTGCTAAATTTATACTAACTATCTGACATTGGGTTTGAAATATACTTAAAACATTTATCCGATGTATATCATCTTTTAACAGTGAAGAAATGAGACATTTTACATACTGGTCTCCCCCTAACCTAACTCCTTGAAGTATATTGAATACAAATAAATGATTCTTGTATTGCTACTGGAAACAGAGCAGGCAGGTAAAATACGTTTTTTTTTTCTTAAGCTGCAACCGTGCGTGAGTTCTGAAGACCAGTCTGACTGTTGACGAAATTCGCGGATATTGGTTTCCACAAAATTTTATTGATATACCCATTTCGCAGTGACATAGAAAGAGGCAGGCAATTCAAAAGAGGATGGCAAAAGTGGAGTACGGAATTCAGCTCCTAAACAGTGCTTAAAGTCCCGAAGGAGGAGAGAGAAAGAATGGGATGACATAATACCTCTCAGCCTCATAACGCAAGAATTTGAGGGACAAAGGCCCAAAATCAGAGACACGTTTTAAATATTGCTCTTAAACTTAGTACGTTTATAGAATAACATGTTTTTGCATTACCACGTATTTTTCTGAAAGATATGAAGTCTAAAACTCAAATGTGTGTCATTATTTAGTGACTTCATCCCTCAATAATTTAACACAAAATCACTAATTTGATGGACAGACCAAAAATATATATAAACATATGAGGCAAAAATCTGAACGAAATTCTGGACGGTTTAGAGGTACTGTGTAAGGGGAATACGCAATTTCCTTGTGAAAACCATAACAAGAATGCGAGAATACAGTACTCAGGTAGAGACCCCCCCCCCCCCAAAAAAAAGTGTTGGATCGCTCACCTCTCAATTGTTTATATTTTCGCAGAACGTCCAGATTTTTGTCTTACAGTTGTGGTCTGTTCCTCATAATTTTTTTTGGGGGGGGGGGGGGTAGCAATTGAAGTCAGAAAATAATAACGGCCTTACATTTCATACCCTTCAGAAAACGTATGCTAATACAAAAAACAAAACCTATTATTCTATCAACTTTCTAAATTAAGAGCAATATTTAAAACGTATCCCCATTTTTGTTCCTTTGTCCTTCCATTATTTATGGCTTTGCCCAGATTTCTTGTGCTAAGAGGTTGAGAAGCATGATGACTGTAATAGTCTTCCTTATAAGGAGGACACAGAACTAAAAACCGACATAATTTACGTAGAAGTGTAGCAAGATTTTTTGAATTGTTCACAGACATATAATAACACATTTAAACAGGCCACCCATCATGTTTCTAAACAGGTTACCACTTCTAGTAATCCTGCTTAATAGTTTACCCTGTATTTAAAAAGTAAATAAAATAAAGAGGTGAATGATCGTGACCGAGCAACCACAGCCCTAATTGTTCTGGATACCACGAACAGTTAAATTTTCAACAAGTATACTCTGTGGTATGCATCGATACTCCCTTGGTTCAAAATGCATGAGACAGATGCAAGAAATTTTGCTAAGGGGATAGTTAAAATAAAATGTTAAGTAATCTCTCCAGTTTATCAAATGGGTAGAAAAAATTGTTATTTGTATACTTTATGGGGTGTGCATAGCAAAACTGTATAAGTAAATTGCTGCTTAAACACAAGCACAACACTGAAACAATGTTTTCTGTTATTATTTGTAATGGGACTTAGCTCCCCAACTCCATGTAGAATATAGGGTATATATATCCTTAAATATGCTACTACCTACCTACAGAAAATTGCATCTTGTTTGGTACACTTCTTTTCAGAAGGCAGATTGAACACATGGTGGATGTTGGTAACACACCCATTGTGCTTGTGATTTTAAGGAGCATTCTGATATACATCAAATCTTACACAATGTTGCAAGTGAAAACATATATTTGTTTTTGATACTTTATGTGTTTATAATGACAGTATCATTTGCCACTAGAACAGTGGTCCAACTGTGACCACCAAGAATCCCCTTGCTGCAAGACAATTTGGGAGAAAACTGGAAACATTGAATCCAAAAATTCAGTTTATTCATTGAGAAAAGAACAGCTGAGAAGCCTGAAAGGCACAGAGTATAACATTTCTACATGCCACCAGCGGAGAAGCTTTGAAGGCATTTAATATAGAAGTGGCATTGTGTTTTCAGCTGTAAAACATGTATTACCATTCTCACTTTTGAAATCCCACCCCTTCAATTATTTAAATTTATTGGCCGTCCTACAGTATTTCATAGTACCAAAATACAAAAGTAACCACCCCTTTCAGTCCATCTTGCTGTTTTAAAAATAGTAACTCTCCACTAAACCTTAACTATTTAAACAGGTAAAACTCAAGTTACCTACTTTCATATCTAACTTCTCTAGTGCACACTGCAGAGTGCATTCTTTTCAATCTTACCTTTAAGCATCCCTGTTACTAGCACTTTCTCTAATACCTAAAAAGATCATCTCTTCTTGACTCCAAGTAGACTTTTCTCTATCTGTTAAACCTAGCACTTGCTCCTACAGTACTTATTACCTTGATACGGCACTCTTATAGATAGCACCCCAAAAGGCAAACCCCCATTTCTCGGTCACTCACGTCCCCGGAATCTCTTTTAAAGTTTTTTTGTCTAGTCCTTCTAGCATGTCGAGGGATCAGTTGCTAGTGTCCTCTCCTGCTCAGCTGGTGAACCTGAATATTGAGGGAATGTTACAATTGCCTCATGTACACAGACAACCCTCTCCTCCTCCCACAAAACACAAATACATGCGAGAGATGCAACTATACGGCCAAACTGGAGGCTGAGCTCTCTCAACATAGGACTGGCAAGACCAGTCAGGAGGAGAAGGTTACCACACACACTATAGACCCAGTCTCACATAGTACCATCACAACCTCAAATCATACACATAAACACACAAAGACATACTCGGGCTCTGATCAAAAATCTACCAAAACAGCAGAGGCCACCAAAGCAGACACCCAAACAACCACCACCTCAGAACACAACACCTGCAACACATAGACCTCACAGTCAGAGTGTCAAACAGTCACAGCCCTTAAGGCCAAACACAATGCCAGACACACTAGTCATTGGTGACTCCATAGTCAGACACACTGACGCCCCGCCACCAGACTGAGTAAGGAGAAGGTCACAGTAAGCTGCCTGTCGGGCGCTAGAATCCGCCACATAACGCAAGCACTCAGGTCTCTCAACAGCAGGTACAAATATGACTCAGTCATTGTCCACGCTGGTGTAAACGACCTGAGACGCACCTCCTTGGACTACATGAAAAGAGACATTGAGGAGCTCTCTGATTATGTAGCCCAGGCAGGTATGACCCTGACCTTGAGCAGTATCCTACCTTCACCAAGAATGATGCCACAATACAGAGATAAGATGATCAGCTTTAACAATTGGCTTAAACTCTGGTGTCATTCAAAGGGGATCCAATGTCTGTCTGCCTGGGATGACATGCTGGACAAGCCACGCTGCCGCAAGGGACGGCTTGCACCTGTCACCCTGGGATTCCGGATATTGGCAAAGGCTCTTGCCACCCCCATAGTGCCTTTTTAGGCAAGGCTCAAATTCTAAACCTACCACCCTAGAACACAAAAAGGAAAAAACTAAGGGTAATGCTGCTCAATGCCAGAAGTCTAAATCTCAAAATGCACGACTCGAGGCCCTTCTCAGTATGGAGAACATCGATGTCTGTGCAGTGACAGAAACCTGGTTCAAGGCTCCTGAGAGCACCCCAGCACTATCAGGTTTTACCTCTTATCATGCTCCGCCCCAAAATCCGGACAATACCAAGAAAGGAGGGGGTATCCATATTCATCAAAGACACCCACACCTCAAGACTGGTGGCAACGCACGATGCATCGGAGACCATCCAGGTGCAATTAACCATAGGCAAGACTGCTCTGCAAATTGTAGCATGTTACAGGCCACCCTCACAAACTCAGGAACCTCACATGGCCTTCCTGAAAACACTAGAGGGGATAAATGTATCACCAAACACCATCATACTAGGTGACTTCAATTACCCTAATATAGACTGGGAACACTACTCAAGCCCAAACACCCTAGCCCAAAAGTTCCTGGAATTCATAAACTCAAATGCCATGGAACAACTAGTCACCATCCCCACAAGAGGAGAAAACATACTTGATCTCATCATCACGAACATGGGAGCACAATGTTCAACACCGAAGTATACCCCTCACTGGTGAGATCAGATCACAAACTAATCTCGCTGGAGGTCCTCATCCCACCCCACCTGA
This sequence comes from Protopterus annectens, assembly GCF_019279795.1. Lineage (NCBI taxonomy): Eukaryota > Metazoa > Chordata > Ceratodontiformes > Protopteridae > Protopterus > Protopterus annectens. The sequence continues at coordinate 1,995,432,056 of NC_056739.1, forward strand.
AATAAAAAGACCACAGTAAAGAACTTCTAAAGCCGACTTCACACTTCTAAAGACTAGTGTGGTCTCCTTTAAGGCCCCGAGCCGACGGAAAACAGTACTCAAGCCGCTGAATCACTTACAAATGCCTTCTACCAGCACCTGCAGGACTGCATGGATAAGGCAATCCCAAGCAAAACAAAGACTCTTTGTACCAAAGGCAAGCGTCCACTCTGGTGGACCCCAGCCATAAACAAACTCTACAACAAAAGGAGGAAGCTACTACAAGATAGAGCAAAATCCTTAAAAGGTAAGACACCCTTGATCACTATAAGTAAAAAACTAAGAGCTCTCATAAAATCATCCAAAGCAAATTTTGAGAGAAAAATAGCTAAAGACTCAAAAGACAATCATAAGGCCTTCCTTAGCTATGTTAGAAACCTGGGAGGAAACTCCCAGATATGCTCAGAACTAGTTCAAAATGATGTGAAGATTACTGATCCTACAGACATTGCCAACATACTGGCTGACAGGTTCAGTGCAAACTTCTCCCCCCCCCCAAAAGGAGAGATATCTATACCAAGCGATTGCAGCCCCAAAAACATCTCCAACCCCCAAGTGAGAACTGCTCTCTCCAAAGCAAAAACACAGCATCCATGGGACCTGATGGTGTCCCCGGCTGTGTGCTCCACTTAACTCAACGAGGAATTAAACCCACAGCTAGGACAGCTGTTTAATCATAGTCTTACCTCTGGATACGCACCCAGGAGTGGTGCACTGCAACTGTGGTCCCACTCCACAAAGGCGGTGCCTCCACCGACCCTGGAAATTACCCGCCCATTAGCTTGACAAGTCTTATCTGCAAAGCCATGGAGAGGATCATAATGGACCTCATAAATAAAGACATAGGGAATTTGCAGACTTTGGATCCATCCCAGTTTGGCTTTGTCAAAGGCAGATCATGCCTTCTAAACTTGGTTGACTTTTTCAAACAGTCACCAAAGCCATTGATGAGGGAAAGGCAGTCCATACAGCCTACCTCGATCTGGCGAAGGCCTTTGATACAATACCCCACTCGGGTATCATTGAAAAACTCATCAGCTTAAATGTTAACCCATACATCACAAGATGGGTTGCAAACTGGCTGAGTGACAGAACCCACAGGGTCAGAGTTGCTGGTGCCATGTCAGACTCAAAGCCTGTCACAAGTGGTGTACCACAGGGCTCAGTCCTGGGCCCACTCTTGTTTGGCATCTACTTTTCCAAGTACAAGCAAACACAGGAGGGTTATGGCTGACAAAGTTTGCAGATGACTGCAAACTGGGCGCCATAGTAGAAAACACATCTGACACAGATATCCTTCAGAAGGGTCTCACAGAAACGGATAACTGGTGCCAGAGCCATGGCCTAAAGTTAAATGCCAAAAATGCATAGTCATACCCTTCGGGAAAAACAAGGTTACCCCTAGCTACCAAATAGGTGGCAATCCACTGAGTACAGAAGAAGTTATCAGGGACCTGGGGACCCAGGTTGATAGTAGTCTGTCATTCGACACCCATGTAGCTAAAGTAGTTAGGAAGACCTTCTACATTGCCCACCTTATCATGAAGGGATTCTCATCTAGATCAAGGGAGGTCATAGTCTCCCTATACTCATCACTCATCAGACCAATGATTGAGTACAATGCCCCATTCGAATGTATCTGACCCGACACTTGCAGCAGCTGGAGAGGCCACAAAAGTTCCTCACCAAAAGGATAAAGGGTCTCAAACATCTGTCCTATGCTGCCCGACTGAAAGAACTCCAGCTCTATTCAGTCGCCACCGCTTGCTCAGAGGTGACCTTTGCCTAACATACAAGGCCATGTCAAACCCAGATTTGATGAATATGCTTCACCTCAAAAATCTAGATCCGTCAGAGCCACAAGGGCGGAGACTTAAACCTCGACACGGCTATTAATAGGACGTGCTGGAGGGATAGATTCATCACCCAAAGACTCCCTATGCTGTGGAATAAAATCCCGGTATATGTGAGGCAGAGCACCTCGCTGGCCTTGTTCAAGAGAAATCTTGACCAATGGATGGGAGATCGCAGATATACCCCAGGGATTACCTCAGTGTCACTGCTCAACAGAGGCACAGCAAAATAATGGGTATAGTTCCCCATACTAAAGGGGTGGCGTAAGCCACAAAACTATGGGCTAGGCTTGTAAATGCCCTCGGGCAGATAGCCTAGTATGAACCTATGAACCTATGAACCTATGAGTGCTTGAAAACACTTGCTAGAAAAATTAACATAAAGGTGGTTCCCCTTGGAAATACATGTTTTGCTTTGGTATGGCAGTAATTTAATACTACATACATATGTATAGCATGGTCAAGTTCTTTTCACTGAGTTGCCCATCAAGTCAGTGATAGTGCTGTTAGTAAGGCAAGTATATTAAAGTGATATTTACATGGGAGCTGACCATCTGAAGAGCATAGAAATATACAGTTGCTTTGGAATCTCATGGTAGGTTATATGCATTTAATTAGTGGTGATAAAGACAATCCCATTCAGACAAAAAAAAATCGGTTATAGTAAACAGGTGTGTCAAACTCTGCCACTTTACCAGAACAATTTGTGTATACCTCTTCATAGGTTCATAGGAGGTTACTAAGGTAGTAGCCCCAGAGCCTTTACAAGCCTCTCCATTTGTTCTTTTTTTAGGTAGTGCACAGAACAAATTTATGAACAGAGTGGGTCTGTGATCAACACCGGCTACCCTTCTCCATGAGGGACATGGGTGCCACTCCAGGGGCAAATTTGCAGTCTCCCATCCAATTATCTAGGTTGCGTTTGAATAGGGACTGTGAGGAGCTCTGTTTTATGTGAATAGGGAGTGTATTCCAGAGAAGTGGCAGTGTCTGGGAGACATATCTGTTTCTCCAGCATGATCTGTTAATGTCACAAGCTAGGTTGAGATCCCTAGAGCCAGTGACTTTTGAGACATTTGACTTACAGATGTACAGCATTTCCATTAGGGTAGGGTGGGAGATTGCCCTATATGCTAGGCACAAGTCACCTCTCAGCAGCCTGTAAAATGCAGAACAAAGTGACAGGGCTTTCATCCTATCCACATAGGTCATAGTTTGGAGTCCTTGTATTTTCGTAGTGAGAAACCAATGAGGTCTCTCCAGCTGCTGCAGGTATCTGGTGAGCTACATGCAACAGGGTGCATTATACTCTGTTAATGGTCTGATGAGGGTTGAGTACAGTGGAGTTATAACATCCCTTGACCTGGAAGCTATCCCCTTGCTTATGAGTCGCGGTATGTATAAGGTGTTCCTTACCACTGAGGAAACTTGGTGGTCAAAATTCAGATTGCTATCAACCTGTGTTCTCAAATCTCACACCACTGAGTTGGAACTCAAGGGGGTGCTGTCAATATTGTAATTTGTAAGGAATTCCGTTTTGCCAAAGGGAATAATAATATATTTTTTTACATTTAGTTTTAGACCAATCATTTGATTGTGTTAGCCCTTCTTGTAATATGTTGACATGATTGGGGGACTTGGTGATTGCTCCCAGTTTGCAATCATCAGTGAACTTGGTGAGCCAAAGGCCATCTACTTTGGTATGGACTTCTGAGAAATAAATGCCAAACAGTAAAGGGCCCAGCACAGACCCCTGTGTACTCCACTGGTGATGGGTCTACTGGTGGAGGTGGAGTCACTAATTTTGATAGTGTATTTTGTTGGTGAGCCAACTGGCTACCCATCTAGTAACATAAGGATTAATCCTTATCTGGGAGAGTTTCTCAATGATGCCAGAGTGGGGAGTTGTGTCAAAAGCCTTGGCCAGGTTGAGATAGGCTGTGTGCACTGTTTTACCTTTGTCCATGGCTTTGGTGACATTCTCAAAGAAGTCTACCAGGTTAAAAAAGCATGATCTATCATTAACAAAGCCAAACTGGGTTGAGTCCAGCGTTTGGAGGTTGCCTATGCCCTTGTTGCTAAGGTAAATGATGATTCTTTCCATGGCCTTGCGGATGAGGCTGGTTAGACTTATGGGTCTCTAGTTCCCAGGGTCAGCTGATGGCCCACCTTTGTGCAGGGGGATTACTGTTGCTGTTTTACATTCCGCAGGAACATATCCAGTTCTCAAGCTGTGATTAAAGAGAACGCCAAGTGGGTCCACTAAGTTTGTTTAGATTGTTTAGTAAACAACCTGGGATATTATCTGGGCCCATTGAGGCAGTGTTTTTGACTTTGGCGAATGCAGATATGGCCTGTTCTCTAGAGATACTAGGCAGATGGCTGGTGTCGGGTATGCTTTGGAATATGGTAGGTGACAATAGGGGGGTGAAGTCTGTCCTGAATCTTGTCAGCTAGCAGTTTGGTAATATCTTCCAGTGTAGTATGAGTGATCCCAACGACAATCAGTTTGGCATATAGCTGGGCATCCCCTTTTAGATTTCAGACATAGTTAAAGAATGCTTTATGATTATCCTTGGCTAGGGATTTAATTTTAGTTTTGTAATTCGCTTTAGAAGTCTTTACAAGATTTCTGATTTTCCGGTTTAGACTTGGGAGGGAACTCTTCCTCTGTAGAGTGATATCTCTCTTGTTTTTGGGCAACAATTTCTTCCTCTTGTGATATAATCTGTTTATAAAGTCCACCACAGTGGCTTGCTTTTACGGGAAGACCTGGTTTTGATATGATCAGGTACAGCAGTGTTTATGCAGTCACTTAAGTGTTTGTACAGGGCATTTGCATACACTTTTGTATAGTGATCATTAGTGTCTGGAATTGTGGGTGGTATGAAGCTTTTTATACCATTGCTTAGTATGCTGTAGTTAGCTTTGGTGAAGTTTTTTATCATTTTTGTTCCTGAGAGGGTGTCAGTTCCAGTAGTTACTTCAAACAAGACTGATTTGTGGTCTGAACATTAGAGCCCCTAGTGAGGGTGCAGACTATCTGTTCCAGAGCATTTGTGTAAAGTCCAGGAATCTCTGGGCGAGGATGCCTTTGCTCGTGTATTCCCCTAGTCTATGGAAGGATAGTTGAAATCTCCCATGACTAAGGTGTTGAGCTATATGGCGAGGGATTCCAGTAAATCGAGGTATGGGGTATGCTTATCCCGGTTCTTGGTGAGGGATCTATAACTAGCAATGATGTGGTATGGTACTTTATCAATAGTTAATTGGACATGGAGTTGTTCGAGGGAGTCATGCTGTCTGACCAGTCTTGAAGTGTATTTGGTTTTAATGGAGATGGATACACCTCCACCTTTGGTTTCTTCAAGTTCATTTTGAGGTCTGCACGTGTGGAAGATGTTGTACCCTTGCACGGCCGAGATGCTCTCAGTGGCTTTGAGCCATGTCTTGGTAACTGCACAGATGTCAGCATCCTCCAAGGTAAGGAGTGTTTCCAGGGAGTGCAATTTCATGTTTAAACTTCTAGCATTAAGCAGCACAACCCTGAGTTTGTCTTGATTAGATTTTGTTACATTGCAAATTTGTTTTGACATTGCCAAAAAAAGGCACTATGGGGGAGGCAAGGACCTTTTCCAGTATCTGAAAGCCTAGGGGGGCAGGTACAGACCATCTCTAGCAAAGGCACAAGGTCTGTCTACCATATCTTCCCAGGCTGACAGATACCGGATCTCCCTGGACTGACACCAGAAGCAGAGCCAATTGTTGAAGTCAATCATTTCTTGTTTATATTGTGGAACCATCCTGGGTGAGGGTAGGATACTGCTTATGGCTAGGGACATACATGTCTGGGACACATAATCCTAGGGTTCCATTATGTTTCTCCTCATATAATCCAGAGAGGTATGTTTCAAGTCATTCACTCCAACATAGACTATAACAATACTTGTTGTTGAGTGACTTGAGTCCATACATGATTTGCCGAATCCTGGAAACTGATAGGCAGCTGACCGTGACCTTCTCCTTGTGCAGTTTGGTAAAGTGGACATCTGTGTGTCTCACTATAACAGACATACCTTAGAGAATAAGGTACTACCACGTAAATATGTCTAGTAATGTTAACTAGAGAAATATGTTTAATTGGTTCTTAGTTCTTGGTGAATAATTTTGCAAGTAAATCATTGTCAGTAACTTGGCGTACATGCAATATTCATACCCAGTGGGTAAGATACAGCCAGATAAGTGATGCAAGAAGGTTTTCATGTATGTTAAGCCATGTATTAGTGATGGAATGTTAAGGGGAATGTTAAGGGAAAAAGTATTATAGGAATGATGCAAGGAGTTTGGGTGAGAATATCTTAACTAAGCAAAGAATGTTAAGTAGTGATTTACTTATTGTTGTAGAGCTAACTTAGAATATAAATTTTTGATTCAGATAGGTTAACTACAGGATCAATTGACTGAGATGTAAATAGTCCATGACACAGTCTGCATAATGTTAGTTAATTTAAAATAATCAGTGTAATGTTAGAACAAAAAAAAAATCAGTGTGAGTCACAATACCAAGAACACAATGTTTTAGTGATTTCATATTTTAATTCATAGATTTCATTAGAAATGAAGTGAAATAACTTCCACACAGGTTTAAAACACTAGTTAATGAATTGTATCCTCATTTTTCACAACCAATTCAGTCAAGTGACAACTCTGGTGAATTTATAATCTAGCAGCTCTTCTGTTCAAGACACATTTAATGTTAACTGCATCATTCAGTCCAGAAAAAAGATTGGCTTTTAACCCTAGCTGTCAGTATAACTCACTGACTGCAAGCAGTTTCACAGTCATCTCCCTGCTGATTTCTGTCAAAAAATAAATAAATAAAGACCTGCACACTAAGGTGTATTAAGAGTATTCATATTCTATTTATTTCTGATGGTATAAAAGTGTTCCTAACTCTTTGTGAAAGTTCAAGTGTCATCTTGGCATTGTACAAAGACTTGCAGCTATCACTAAATAAATAATAAATGGGTAATTACCATCAAAGTATTTTTTGTTCCAAAAGTTCAGCCATAATTGCTCAGTACAACTTAGATGCTATATTTGCAGTATTATAAAATCAACAAGGGGAAGTACCATGCGGTTTGTTGCTTCTTGCTACTTAATTCTGATTATCTTTATTTCTTTCAAACAATGCTTTGAAATTTGCATTTCTCTTGTACATAAAGCTGGGTGTTCGTCCATTTTTCTCAAGTAATTTTTCCAGTTATTAATTATTATTTGTTTATTTTCAGCACTATTTATTGTATATTCTATAGGAAAATGTTCATACATATCACTAGTGTTAATCTTATGCAATACATGAAAAAAAAAGTTCACTAGTGTTAATCTTATGCAATACATGAAAAAAAAAAAGTCTCACCAGTAATAACATAAGCAAGATATCAATTACCTGTCATAATCCATGTTGGGAAACATGCACCTTTCAAAATGTTTTATTCATAAAAAAGAAGACATTATCATCCAAAGTGAGCTGGAAGACATGGATTATATGATCCATGACAAAATTTTCTTTGAGGAATCTGGGATAACAACTTTTGGCATGTGCATACATAATGCTGAAAGTGGACCTCTGAAAAAATATTTATTTGAAGGAACCTTTGGATTTATCAATACTGAACCTTACATTAAGATATTCTATAGAATCTTCTGACAGCTGTGCAATAAAATGTAAAAAGGATGTATAATTATTCAGATGTGATAAAAAGAGGTCAAACCAATTTCATCTCCTTTACAAATGAAGATTATATCATCTGCATAATGAACATATAGGCTTATATACTTATAAGATTCAAACTGATAAATTGCTTTTTGCTACCAAAGGTTTAATACTAAATTAACAAATGTGAAAATGTGGAGATGACTGCTGCATACATGTTGCTACTTTACAAATTTACATGCACATAGACCAACTTATGCTGAGGTACTAAAACACAATCTTCTCAAACCTCAAAGACCTCCTAAGCCTATAAATAGTAATGCATAACCTCAGCAATCTCAAAAACACTCACCAAAAGCAACACCAAACACCTCACATTCTTCTACATTCAGTGGAGCCCGAAGAGCAAAGCCCATAAGACAAGCCAACACATTACCCAGGACTCTTGTCTTAGAGAACTCTACTCTAGAACACAGAGATGCCCCACTCACCAGAATGAACAAAGAGAAGATAATGGTTAGCTGCTTATCTGGAGCCAGGACTGTACAAATTATGCAAGCAATCAAGTCACTACACCACAGGTACCGGTATGATTCTATCATAGTCTGTGTGGGAGTTAACAACCTGAGACATGCTTCCCTGTACTAGTTGAAGACAGACATTGTTGATTTCTCAGAAAAAGTGTCTGAAGCAGGTATGTGCTTTGCATTGAACAGCATTTTACCTTCACCAAGAATGGTGCCACAGTAAGAACAAAAACATGATTGACTTTAATAATTTAATAAATGGCTTGGTTTCTGGTGTCTTTCTGAGGGGATTCAATGTTTGTCAGCAAACAGATCACATTGCTTTGCAAATGATGGTTTGCACCAGTCTCCCCTAGGCATCCGAATATTGGCTAAAATTTTATCCACCCCTTAGAGCCATTTTTAGGTGATGCCAAACTGACAAACCTGCTAACATGGCAAATAAAATGTAAAGTAACCTAAAGGTGTTACTGCTCAGTGCTAGGAGCCTAAACAAGAAACTCCACACTCTATAAGCTCTCCTCACTCTGAAAAATATAGACATCTGTATTGTTACCGAGATATGGTTTAAATCAGCAAAAAGTACTGCTGCAGTGCAAGCCTTCAGTGCCTTACACAGATTTGGACCATCAGCTACATAGACAGGGAGAAAAGGTGGAGGAGTCTCCATCTGTATTAGGAGCAAGCATAACTCTATGTTGGTTAAACAGGATGATGCCCTGGAATGTTTCCACATCCAAAGTCACATACAATATCCTAACAAGCTATAGATCACCCTCTGTGTCCCTAACATCCCATAGCTCATACCTAGACCTATTGGAGACACTCTCCATTAAATCAAATTCCTTTTCATGGGAGACTTTAACTACCTAGACTTACTGGAGACATTCACCATTAAACCAAATAACCTATTCGTGACAGACTTTAACTACCTCTCTATAGACTGGGAAACATACAATGCCTCATACTTGCAGGCACAATGATTTTTGGACTTTATTAGTAGTAATACCCTTGGCCAGACAATACACACACCCACCAGAGGTTCAAACACACTGGACCTAGTGCTTAACAAAATGGGAGTTCGCTGCAATCCCAGTGTCACGTCCACACTGGTGAGGTCAGACCACAAAGCTGCCTCCTTCAAAATAAAAATCAGCTTGATGACCCCAGCAAACTCTGTAACAGTGAGGAACCATTCCAAAGCAAATTACACCATATTAAGCAATAGTTTATCAGAATTCAATGCCTCTCCCAACCCTGAGTTCACAACAATCTATGTGGAATTGTTCACATAGACCCTGTACAACCATGTAAATGGCTGTAAAGAGAGTGCTGTATGTACTAGAAGTAAGCCCAAAACAATCTCTAAAAAGAAATCCCACTCTTGGAATCCTAACCTTAATAGGGTATATAACCGAAGGAAAAAAGCCATGGCTAAAATCAGGAAGAGCAACTCCCATAATGATAGGAGCTCTCTAATTAAACTAAACAGGAAACAAAGAGAGCTAATTAAGTCCAACAAGGCCAATTATGAGGTCAAAATAGCCTCACAGACCAAAGACAACCACATGGCCTTTTACAGCTGTGTCCAAAACCTCAAAAGCAGCACACATCAGTTTGCCGAACTGGTGGACAGTGGTGCCACGTTCACTGATCAGATCAACATACCAAATTTGCTGGCTTACAATTTCACCTCAAACTTCACCCCACCTCCCTTCATGAAATACCTACTAGCATAATTTCCTGACTATTAACAGGGATGAAGCAGGTCCTGGCAGTGCTTGTTAATACCAAAAACACAGCCTTGATGGCCCCAACAGTATCCTGGGATGCCTCCTAAATAGCTGGAATCATGGCCTATCAGGAACACTTGAGTGACTTTTCACCTATAGCCTCAAAACAAGCTTTGTACCATGAGAATGAAGGATTGCAATGGTTATCCCACTTCACAAGGGTGGACCATCAACCGACTCTGGAAACTGCAGGCCTTATTAGTCTGACTAGTCTAATATGCAAAGCCATGAAATGGAGTGTCATGGAAATGATCAACAAAGACATAGGCAACCTTTAGACACTGGACCCAACCCAGTTGAAGATCATGCCTACTAAGCATGGTGGACTTCTTTGAGAAGGTCACCAAGGCAAGGGCAAAATTGTGCATACCACATTCCTGGACCTGGCTAAAATGTTCGAAATAATACCCCAGTTGGGTATAGTGAACAAACTCGCCGAATTGCACATAACCCTCTATATAACTCACTGAATTGCCAGCCGACACATAGACAGGACTCAGGAAGTCAGAATTGGTGATACCACCTTCACTAAGAAACTGGTCGCCAATGGGGTACCTCAGGGCTTCTTAATGGGACTGCTCCTATTTGGAATCTACTCCTCAGTGGTAAAGGCTAATGTCAATGGCTTTTACTGACCAGATTTACAGATTAATGCAAATTGGGAATTATCATAGATATCCACCATGACACAAACATCTTGCAAGTGTGTCTAACACAGACAAGTAAAACTCAATACCAAGAAATGCATTATAGTGCCTTTTGGAAAAAAACTGCCACCCAGTAGTCATTCATCTGAGAACATATGCAGACAGTAATCTGGCCTTTGACCAAGACGTGTCCATGGTCGTAAGAAAATCATTCTATGTTGCCCAACTTACAAATAAGGGCACGGCATCCAAGTCCAAGGTACTCATAATGCCACTTTATTTGGCCCTTATCTGAACCAACATTGAGTATAATACCCCCTTTGACATGTACTTGGCCAAACATATTCAACAGCTGGAACACCCACAAAGATTCTTTACCCGGAGAATCCAGGGTATAAACACACTATCCTATACAGATCACCTTAAAGCCCTATCTCTATATTCTGTCTCCTACAGGTTACTGAGAGGTAACCTATGTCTGGCATATAAGACATCCATGGACCCAGCTCTAAAGAACTTTTTGCACATCAGCAAAATGAAAAACACCAGAACCACTAGATCTAAGGATTTAAATTTTGGTTGTGACATAAATATGACATATTGGTGAGACGTATATGTATCTCAGAGGATCCCTATGTTCTGGAACAGGCTCCACATCCATGTGAAGCAGTGTCCATCCCTAACCCTATTTAAGCATAGCCTTGACTGATGGATGGGAAATGAGAAATTCACCCCAAGTCTGGTCCCCATGTCCCTGATAGACAGAGGCATACAATAATGCACACACTAAGATACCCCCACATAACCTCTAGAAACGTCCTAACTGACATACCCCCCAAAATAAACATCAATGAGACATAGGGACACAGTTGGGTTGAATTTCACAGCTAGGCTTATAAAGGCCCTTGTGGTCATTAACCTAGTATGTAACTATGAACCTGTGAACGTATTATTAAACCTGACAAAATGTTACATAAAATAATGTCAAGAAATTCACAAATCACATCCATTTTGATAACACTTTCAGAATGAATACTGTGCACATACAAATTATCACAACATCCTTTTGGGGGATTACAGTACAAAGATTTTAATGTAAATGGCCACTAGTAACATGCCATGCTCAAGCTCTACTAAATCTAGTAAGTCTAACAGATGCCAGGAATCCCTGAGTTCCCCAAATGCACAACATCAACAAAGAGCCTGCCATAGAAAAAACTTGAGGTTCTATTTTGAGCCCAAAGCAGAAATAGTTAGTCTAAATGGCAGTTTAGGCATTGTTTTGTTTATTTTAGAAATACCAAAAAAAGATTGAATGTTGGGTTTATCAATGCACAAACATTTGTGCACATCAAATGAGAGCCTGTTAGTGTGCGATAATCCCAAAAGATCTCCATCAAGCAATCTATAGGCCCTATTAATGTTATATAGAGACATTTCTTTGTAATATTTAACATCACTGAGAGCGCTCACAATTTTACTCATTTAATGTGATATAGCCATAAACACAACTCCTCTACTCTGGCTTTCATGATCCTGAAATTCTTAACATTGGATAGTCCAATTGTAGCTGCCCTCTCCTGAGATGTCATAGTATAATTTAGTACATTTGTAACAGGAGGTGTATCAAAAATTATTTCAATATTAGCCTCACATGCTTTTTCAAATGCTAACAAGCTTTGGTTGAAGGGGGGCTGAATGTTTTTTTGAATTTGTTCTTACACTTAAACTTTTTTTCCCGCAAGAAAATCAGTTGACAAGCTGCTGAATAAATACATTTAATTTATGGGTGAGCATGTTTAGTTCTATCATTGTACTGTCTATCTTGATCCATTGAATGGCATGAAACTAAAATTCTTTCTTTAAGGCATCTAACTCTTCATTAGAAAGTTCATGCGAGCTTCAGTTGAATATTTCCGAACAAAGTACATTTAGAAGACCAATTTCTCTTGGTGTATTACAGTTTCATTCTCAAAGAAAATACTCATAAGTAGTTATTGCCCTTCAGGATTTTTAGACCAGCATCAATTACCTTTTCAATGGAATACTTTAGTGTTGTTTCATGAATGGACTCATTTATTGTAGTACATTTCAATGGTGGATTTAGGCATGGTTGCAAGGGTGCGCAACATCCCCCTTTTTAAGCTATTTTATATCCGTGGAAAAGAAAACACACTCCACTGTTCTTTTGTTGAAATAAGAAAACTGTACTGCCAAAATGGTACATTTTCTGTTTCAACTTACTTTTTTTTTTACTGTTTGAATAAAAAGTGCATTGGAGGTTGCAGTCAGGTCACCTGGTCTATATGACAGTCCCCTATTGCTCCTCCACCTGCAGCTCCATTGTAGTTGAGTTAGGCACATTTTGGTAACAGCTTTGTGAGAAAAGGATATATAAAGAAAATCTGAGCTGTTTGTCCAGAGTACCAAACATCTTTTTCAGAGTAGCACCTTCAGAAAGTGCAGAGCTTACAATATTATCCTGTTCAAGTTCCAGCATTCCTGAGAACTGCTGTAATTTGCATGTGAGCAAAGGATACCAGTTTTCATAGGTTCACTTGGAGGACATTTTAAGCCTAGCCAATTTCCCTTTTGGTGTTTGAATTAACATTTCCTGATTAGTCTTACCTATCCCCTGGCTGATAATTGTATAGTAGCCCTAGTGAGAATAAATGTGATCATAATATAGATAATTTGAGGGGACCCATATAAGGAATGCAGCATTTAGGAACTGCGTCTATCCATTAGTGACATGAGGGGCAATCCTGGAGTACATTTTCTATTACCCATCCTTAGATCCAATCTGCATTTGAATATGGACAGGGATGAGCTTTGTTTTACTTGAATGGATAATCTGTTCTGGAACAGTGGTGGCCTAGTGATACATATCTGTCGCTCCACAACATTCAGTTTAGATACCTGGACCGAGTATTTCTGATGCCATGTACAGTAGGTCCATCTGTATTAGGTCGAAGGATGCCTTATACACCAGACATGTCACCTCTAAGAACTCTGTAGGATACTGAGTATAGTGATAAATCTTTGAGGTGGTCCATGCAAGACCTATTGTTTAGGACTTGTATCCTTTAGTAAGGTATCTCTGTGGGTATTCCAATTGTTGCATGGGTCTGGACAATTACATGCCAAAGTGGGCATTATACAAAATGACTGACCTAATGAGGGCTTTGTAAAGGGGACAATTTCATCTCTAGATCTAGTCACAATCAATTTGTTTATAAGCTGTGCAATATAGAAAGACTTTCTTATGACTCTGGGCACATGTTGGTCAAAAGTTAGGTCACTGTACACACAAATTCCCAAATGCCAAACAACTGGGTCATTTCTCAGGGGGCATTGTCAATTTGGCAGTTCGTTGGAGTAAATGACTTCCCAAAAGATACAATAATGTATTTCTTGGAGTTTAGTTTCAATTCATGATTCTGACACCAGTTTGGGACAAACCTTCCTGCATGATGGTTAAGTCATTTGGGGATTCAATAACTGCTCCTAGCTTGCAGTCATCTCAAACTTAGTTGGCCAAAGCCCTTTGGTATTTCCTTTTACTTTTACGTTGTATATGCCAAACAGAAAAAAATCTGAGCACTGAACCTTGGGGGACTCCATTGGTGACTGGTCTCTTCCCCTATTTTGATCTCCTGCATCCTGTGAGCAAGCATACATGTATGCGTTGTTTGATTCAACTTCCTGATTGTATTAACCTGATTGTATTAAATTATATTCCTTGTATAATACAACACCACTTGATAGAGTGTGTTTTAAATTTATAGTTTGGAACAGTCTTCTAGTTAGGCAATGGAACAAAATGTATGAACCAATAATGACAAAATTACCCATTTCAGAAAATTTCAACCATAAAAAGCCACTCAAACTTCTGTCATTACAATCCACCAATATCAGTAAATATGCAAAATCTCTGCAGAAGTAAGTCATCTCAATAATTCCACATTAAAGGGATCTGTAACTAATGAAGAGGTTGCTGCTAGAAAACAACTTTATATTTCATTGTTTCATCTACAAATAAAGTGCCTGTTGCCCTTGAAGAATAAATTGCCTATGCTACATTAAAAAAATGGTAAGCTAGTAATTTTGCAATGGGAAATGGATGGCAAACTGATAACAGAAACATAGTTACTAGGTAACTCCTCCAAAGGAGGACATACCTAGGACTGCAGCATCCACTCCCTTTAAAGTAAAAAGCAGTACAGTGTCAGTGATCCATCTGCATACTGTGGGAGTAGAACCCACAGCATTCGGTATCAAAAGCAAATATACTACCTGTTGAGCTAACAATGCAAACAACTTAGCATAGGTTGCACTAAACTTCTCTTCCCCTGAAGCTCTCAGCTCCTTGTAAAATCCACTTGACACAACTAAATCTCTCAACTTTGCAGCACAAGAAATCTGGAAAAAGCCAAAATTTATTTGAGGGCGGGCAAAGGTCCAAAACCAGGGACACATTTTCAATATTGCTTGTATAATCTTAGAAAGTTGCTAAAGTGTTTTGTGCTACCATGTGTTTCTTGAAAGATAAGAGGACTGAAACTTAAAGGGCTATCATTATTTAGTGAATTCAGTTCTCACTGATTTGCCAGAAAACCATAACTTTTAAGAGGAACAGACCAAAAGTATGAACCAAATATTCTGTGAAAATCTGGACAGTTGAGCGCTATAGACTCAACTCCCTCAATCACAAGTGATGGTATGGGTAGAGAATTCAGGCTCTTGTTTGAGCCTGAGTAACACTAACCACCAGGCATACCTAACTGGGGCATTTTATATATACACACACACACACACGTGTGCGCGAGCAGCATAACTCCTGCAAATAAAAGAACAAAACTGTCATACACACACACACACACACACACACACACACACACACATGTGCGTGAGCAGCATAACTCCTGCAAATAAAAGAACAAAACTGTCATTACTGGTATGACTCTGGCAGCACCAAAAGAACAGCAGCAGCATAAGTCCTGTAACACAGACCAATAAGAGAACAATAACATCTAGTTTAGTTAGTTTAACTTCTGAGTGTGAATCCACATTAGCGTGAAAACTCCACTTCATTCATTTTTCCTGACAGGTCTTGCAGCTGTAAATGTGGGGGGGGGGGCTCCCCCTCCCCTGGCTCTATGGTTCCGGTGCCCATGCAAACCACCAAATAATTTTTGTGGGATTCTCTTACCAAAAAGAGGTTTATGGTATAGGTTTTCTAATTTTGTTGCAAATAGAAAACATGTGCAGGAAGGATTTAGCAAAGAGAAAATAACGATTGATATATGGAAAAAAAAGGAAACGTACTACCATTTAAATCCTTCAAAAAGCTGCCTTGCACTGCTTCACTGCTCTCACATATAAGAGACTCTTGCAACATTTTACAGACGCTAAGATAATTTGATTGAAATTAAACTGTTTAAATTGCTTTTAGTCACTACATACATAGCTTCTGTCTATGTCACTACATGTATTGCTTCTCTGTCTATTCAGTTTTTCCACAAGCAGGGGCTGGAGATGGTAAGATACATTTTAGCCAATATTACTTTATTTAATGATAATGAAATTAGTGAAATTCATTTTTGCTCTACCTTATTGTAGCTGGTTATCAAAAACACTTTTTCTTCTCTAGTAATTTTTTTCTGAGGATGAAGGGAGTGGTGACGGGGGCCGCTGTGACTTTCACTTGTGCCAACCTGGTAATGAATGAGTGGAAAAGACTAGATTAGTATAAAATAGAGCTATTCTAGTTAGTGCACTTCTGTGTCAAATTCATTGATGACCTGCTTGCCATTTGTAATGGCAGCAGAGCCCAGAAGGGCAGCTTTCTAGAGGAATTAACCTCTAGTGCAAGCTTCCTTTTTCAGCTGTGTATAGTATAGAAAGGGTTACATTCCTACATATGTATATCATATTAGACAAATGAAAAAATATGTTTGTATTTAACGCATACTGACAGTCTGCTTTCTGTGCATGATTATGTGTAATCCAGTGGCAATCATCCACATTTTGTTAAAAAGAATGTGATCAAAAGTCAGGTCATGTGCCTCCTTAAGTTATTGGATTTGAAACACTTGCTTATAGAAAACCTTGTCACTAACATACTGAATGATGTCAGGATCTGCAGAGCCTCTAAGATTGTCAGTTTTGAGTGACAGATCCTTGGAAATCACTGAAGAAGCACAGAACTCACCAGCAAACACAAGTTTTATGCTTTCCCTGTAACTTGTGGTATAGAGATTCAGGTGAGATTAAGTAGATAGTAAATGAAAGTGCTCAGCTTTGTAAAGTATTTAACTGGTGGTTCAGACTGAGTTTGTGTTTTCTTCATTTCTGTTTGTTAAAGTTAATGCCAGTCACAAGCAGTTTCACTCATTTTGTTTAGAAGGTTAGGAGTGTCAACCAAGGAGTCCTAAAATTACCCCATTGTCATCACAGCAATCAGCATATCCACACATCCAAATCAGTGGTTCAGTGATAATTCACGTCACTTTCCCCAAGATGAGTACCTTTTTTGCCAGAAACTGGTTTGAATCTACATTATTCATATGTTATACTATCTCCCTAACTGATATAACAATCTTCAAATCCCATGCTAATGATGTTCTTTATGATTACTTTTAAGAATTATGCTTCTCAGAATATCCCATAGCATTTTGTTTGGTGCCTAGTTTGATGCACCAGTGTTACTCCTTTTCTGTCCTTCTCTTCTCCTCTGCTGTTGCCCATTTAACACCCTGCAGCAGACCAATGGCATTATATGATGCTGGACCCTTCTGTTCCTGAAAATCATCCTTTATCTGATTGTTTTATATTTTTACCATTTTCATTTTGTCACATATTTATAACTGATCGTGGACATGTTAGTCTAGTGCATGTTTTATTTAGATATTTCCAATATGACTGAAAGTTACTTTAGCACTTAGGCATCCATTTTTTGTGTTTTAAGACTGTAATAGCAATGCTATTAGTTATGCATGCATTAAAGCAGTCCTTCTGTAACAGAGATTTGCTAACCAAAGCTTATTCAATTTTAATTGTAATAAATCAACTGCATTTGGATTGAAGATATTTATAACATGGCAAAAAAAGTAATAGTAAAATAATAATGAAATCAATGGTATATTTAATGTGGATAGAAGGACAATGCTAAAATGGGCTGCATTACTCTAGGTTAGAGAATGAATGATATTCACCCTGATGGGAGAGTAAACCTTCTCCAGCACAGTGTTAATGTACAGATAATGACTGCTGAAAATTAAGCTGTGAAAATTAGCTGTGAAGCTAGGACAGTAAATAAGGAAAATTCTGTCATTTTTTTACACTCACTAAGCAATTATTGCTGTTTAGAGAGTGTAAAATTTAAAAAAAAGTAAAAAAAAAAAAGTGCGTGTGCTTCTGTGTGTGTGGGCATGTAAGTAAGAGATACAGACAGTAACAGCTCTGACTGTAACAGGCAGTCTGTCAGCAGAGATTCATTAAAAAATAAGAGGTATGAATCTTTTTTTATGTTAGAAATTATTGACTGACTTTAATCCTCTGTGATTTACCAGGAAATCTGACTTTAAACTTCTGTGATTTAACAGGAAATTGATGGACAAAGCAGAACTATGCAGCAAAATCAGGGAAAATAAAGGGGGAAGGGGAGTTGCACTGCCTTACACTTCATGATTTTTTTTCACTCATTTGCTCAGAACTAAACATCTGAGGATATGTTCACTCAACAAAGTGGCTGTAAGTGCTATGTGTGTTTGTGTGTGTATGTAGACATTAAATACTTACATTTTTTAGTGTAACATACTTCCCAGAGCAGCATTTACGTATTCTACAACAGTAGACACTATTTCACATAAAAATGTGTGTGTGTGTGTGTGTGTATATATATATATATATATATATATATCTGTGTGTATGTATGTGTGTGTGTGTGTATATATATATATATATATATATATATATATATATATATATATATATATATATATACACACACACACACACACACACACACACAGTGATAAAAAACAAATACAAAACAATTTAACATATAGCCCATTCTCTAAGTGCACTAATGTCCTCCATGTGTGTTATTGTGGAAACAACACCTTTCCAGGCTTGTGTTATTTCCACAATAACACACACCCTGTCGGGCATTATTGCTAGCATGCTGGCTTTTGAATGGAATTTTTGAGTGTTTAGAAGAATATGGGATAGCAGAGTAAAGAAGAGAACTGTATTGATAAAATGCACATCAGTCACAGAAAAAAGAAGTTATGTTCTTACCATAACGTTCCATGTGGAGTGTTCATCTCGCCTTTGTTCTTACACATGGGTGTCGGAGCCAATCCTCGGCTCCGAGTCGGCCGCTTAGCAAAGCTTTGCATCCAGAAGAAGCTCGAGACCAACCTACCTCCCACAATTCCCTCTGCCTTTACCTCAGATCTAGTTTGCAAAACAACACCAGATCCAGCAACAACAATGTAAACATCCAAGAATACATACATATACACAAGGAGCGTAAGTAACTCAAGCCAGTAGTACAACAGAGAGAACACTAGTGGGAGACAACAGACCAGACATCTAAACTGGACGTTCTTCCTGATCTGAGGGTAGGAGGGTGGGGATGTAAGAACAAAGGTGAGATGAACACTCCACATGGAACGTTATGGTAAGAACATAACTTCTTTATGTGAGAGTGTTCAATCTCGCCGTTTGTTCTTACACATGGGTAGCGTCCCTAGCTCCGTGACCCTGAGAGACTCACGGAAGAACGTTCCTGAGCACAGTGGAACCAAAAGTTGCTCTGTCCCTGGAAATCCTATCCACTTTATAATGAGTGATGAATGTATGTGGTTTAGACCAAGTGGCGGCCGCACATATAGTGTCCAAAGGTAGGCGAGCCGCATGAGCCAAAGATGTAGAAACTGATCTAGTAGAATGTCATTTTGGTTTGGTGGGCAAACTGTGACTAGAAGCAGCATAAACGAAGGTAATACAATCAGTTAGCCATTTGGAGAGAGTACGCTTAGTGACTGCCATGCCCTTTTTGTTGTCCACAAAGGCTATAAAGAGTTGGTCTGCTTTCCTATGATCTTTAGTTCTATCTAGGTAGAATCTGAGTTGTCTATGAACATCCAACTTGTGCAACATATATTCCAGCTTATTGGAATGATTTTTGAAAAATGTGGGAAGCTCAATGGATTGATTAATGTTGTTAACTGAACAAACCTTAGGGAGGAAAGAAGGGTTGGTGCGTAAAGATACCCTGTCCGGGTGAAAAATTAAATATGGTTGTTTAATGGAGAGAGCTTGAAGTTCTGATACTCGTCTGGCTGAAATGATAGCTACTAGGAAGAGAGTTTCCAGGACAAGAACTTTAAGGAACAGGAAGAAGCTGGTTCAAAGGGTGGTAACATTAGTTGGGATAAAAGGAGGTTTAGATTCCAAGGAGCCGTAGGAAACCTAACCGGTGGTCTAAGATGAAAGGAGCCTTTCAAAAAGGCTTTACAAAGCCTATGAGCCATAATGGGTGCTCCATTCTCTCCTACATGAAAGTTAGAAATAGCAGCCAACTGAACCCTCAAGGTGGCAGTAGAGGCTCCTTGGTGAAACAGCATGGATAGGAACTCCAAAACCTTGTTTAGCGGGGCTATTAAGGGATCTAAATGCTGTGTAGTCGCCCAGTAGACAAAACGTTTCCACTTACTGGTGTAAATTTTTGTAGTGGAAGCCTTATGAGAGGCTACCAGAATGTCTTGAACCGCCGAAGAGAGAAGATCAGACCTGGCTAAGAAGGGAAGCGGAGCAGCCAAGCTGCTAACTTGAGGGACAGGAGCGACGGGTGGGGAGCTCCTGATGAATGAGTCAGTAGGTCTGGCACCGGGTCCAGAATCCAGGGCTCCCGAATTTGGTGTGCTTGAAGAAAGGGAAACCAAATCTGACGAGGCCAGAATGGGGCAATGAGAATTACAGTCCTTTCTAGGTCCTTGGCTTTCTGGAGAAATCTCGGTATCAGAGGTATAGGGGGGAAAGAGTACAGGAGACCCGGGGGCCAATCATGAATCAGAGCGTCCCTGGGGACATCCCCTGGAGGGGGTAACAGGGCAAAGTAGCTTCTGCATTTGGTGTTCATTGGAGACGCAAACAGATTGCAGCAAGGCTGGCCCCACTTGCGGAAATATCCTTTCCACTATAGTCTGGTTGAGGGACCACTCGTGAGGTAACAGGATGGCTCTGCTCAACCTGTCCGCTATAACGTTGGATAACCCCGGGATGTGCGTTGCTATCAGAAAGCGACCCGTGGACTCTGCCCATTGCCAAATTCTCATGGCCTCTCTGCACAACTGGTAAGACTTGGTTCCTCCTTGTTTGTTTATGTACCAAACTACGGACATGTTGTCCATTTGAACTGCAATGGTCCCTAGAGGTAGAAGGGGGGAAAAATGTTGCAACGCTAGAAACACTGCCCTCATCTCCAGGACATTGATGTGCAGGTTGTACTCTAAATTGGCCCATTCGTCTTGGACTGTCTGTCCCTGAAAGATGCCCCCCCACCGTATCAGGGAAGCGTCCGTGGTCACTGTGGCTGTTGGTGTGGGTAACACAAACGGTCAGCCGCTGATGAGATTGCGATTCTGTAACCACCAAGACAGGTGTGCTTTGCAGGTGTTTGTAATGTGAATTTCGTGCGATAGCGGTAACTGTTGGAACGACCATTGTGCGAACAGCAGCCATTGGAGAACTCTCATGTGTAGTCTTCCCATGGGAACTGCAATGAGGGAAGCTGACATGAGTCCCAAGACTTTCAGAACTAGTTTGGTTGGGGATTTCTTGGACAACAGAAGGAGAGATGTGTTTTTGTAGGGAAGCTATCCTTGCGGAGGGAAGTCTTAGAAGCAAGGAACGGGTATCCAAATCTGCCCCTATAAATGAAATATGCTGTGATGGCTGTAAGGCAGATTTTTCGAAATTTATCGAAATCCCTAGGTGAACACAAAGGCTGAGTGTGTAGTCCCTGGCCTGTATCAGTCGACGCTCGGTGGTGGCAGTAAGGAGCCAGTCGTCCAGATACGGAAACACCCGGAATCCTAGGCGTCTCAAGTGAGACGCTACCACTGCCATGCATTTGATGAAAACCCTGGGGGCTGAGGTTAGACCAAAGGGCAGGGCCCGAAACTGAAAATGGCTGGCTCCCAGCCGGAAGCGCAGGTGATCTCTGGACGCTCTGGCCATTTTGATGTGGTAGTATGCGTCCTTGAGATCTATTGAGCACATCCAGTCATCCTTCTGTAAAAACGGAAGGATCGATTGAAGCGTGACCATCCGGAACTTTTCTTTCTTCACAAAGGTATTGAGATTGCTGAGGTCCAGAATTGGCCTGCAGTCCCCTGTCTTTTTTGGAACTAAAAAGAACCTTGAGTAAGTTCCGGATCCTCTTTGGTCCGCCGGGACTGGTTGGATGACCCTTTTTTCTAGCAGCTTTAAAATTTCTATAGCTGCAGGTTGTCGCAGATGGGGCGGTACATCTGGGAATCTTTTCTGTGGTAATGGGGGAAATAGAAATGGGATTTTGTAACCTCTGGTAATAATGCTTTTTACCCATTTGTCTGAAGTAAGGCTTCGCCAGGCCTGAGGGTATAAAGCTAAGCGACCCCCAACTGCCTCCAGAGCAGGACAGTCGGGCCTCCTTTCAGGAGTGCTGGAAAGGCTTCCCAGGGATAGTATCCCTGTCGCCTTGGTTCTGCGGACCCCCTCTGCCGCCAGGGTGACGTCTTCCACTTCTGCCCCCCCTCTGCCTCTGGAGGGGGCATCATCCTGTGTGCTTGGGAAAGAACCCTGAGATTTATGAAACCACATTTTCCCACTTCGTTGCCCTTTGGGGTACGGTCTGGATGGGGTGGAAAAACGGACTCCGATAGCAGACAGAGTCTTTCCCTCTTGCTCACACCAGGTTAGAGTCTCCTTTACTTTAGGGCCAAAGAGAGTGGCACCATCAAAGGGGGCATTAGTAAAGGAAGACTTGAAGGCTTCTGCAAAGGAGCACAGGCGCATCCAGGATTGTCTACGAAGAGCAATCGCTGAAGCCGCAGCCCTACTCTACCCTTCGGCTGCATACGAGATGAGCCTCATGGACGAGTTTACAATAGATGTAAGGGTATTGAGCTGTGCTGTAACCTTATCCGAGACAGCAACATCTGTAGTACCCTGGAGGGTATCTCCCAACTCTTTGACTAGATCCCTCTGTAATCGTGTGAAATGTGTCAAATAGTTCAGCGATCGCATGGAAAAAGTCGCTGAACTGAAAATGCGCTTCCCATATCTGTCCATGGTCCTAGAATCTCTGTTAGGAGGATGGACGGACGAGGAAGATTCGGACATCTCCTTTTTCGTGGCAGCTGCCACCACCATAGCATCCACTGGAACTCCCTTAATGAGGTATGCCTTATCCTGAGGGGCCGTTATATATTTATTAGGCTTTCTGGGAACTGGCTCCACTGTGTCAGGTGTCTCCCACACCCTTCGAGCAATTAAATCCATTAACTCCTCGAAGGGCGGAGTGACCCAGGAGGAAGAAGGGCGAGCACCGAATGCCTGCAGCAAAACTGACTCATCCTCAGAAGGGGGTAGGGCTTGCCAGTCACCTCTCTGTTTCAGGATCTCCAGGATGTCAGAAAAGGAGACATCCTCCGAGGGTGATTTTGGGGACCCTTCTGATTCATCTAAGTCAGTGTCTGATGTTAAGGACTCTTGTGGAGAATCCAAGTGCCTCCTCTTGCACAGTCTTTTCCTCGGGACATCATCGGGGGGGCATCCAATGAAGCCTCCGAGGAAGAAGGGGCTCCCTCTGGGGGTGGCTGAGACACTGGTGCTCGACGCTTTTGAGTAGTCGTAGGTGCAGAAGAAGATAACGGACCTTTATGGGAGGGAGAAGTTGCTTTTGCTGAAGTAGTTGTCTGGGAAGACAATACCTTCCTCATAAGGTCGAAGGCCCCTGGACCCTGAGCCGAGGAATCCCCTGGTTCCGAAGAACGCGGAGGTATCTCCGATGCGGAAGCCAAGGGCACCAACCCCGAGGACGGAGCCAAGGCGATCCATGCCGAGGCGCCGAGAGGGAGAGTCAGCACCGAAACATCGGTTCGACTCTCGGTCCCAGAACCAAGGATAGATCGACGGCTCTGCGAGTCCGGCAGTGGTTCTGACGGAGTCGAGGTCAACAGTGCCGACTGAGAAAGAGACGATTCCGGCACCAAGGGCTCCAGTATCAGCAGATCAGCGTCTCCCGGCTCGAGGGCTGAGTAGGCCTCGGAGGAGGACCAGATGGAGACAAGGGAAGGCCTTCGAGTCTCGACACTAACTGAGAGGAGACTGCAATGAGTTTGGACAGGGCCGTGTTCTCCATCAGCTTCTGCACCACATGATCTACGTCGGTGTCGGAGAGAGGCCTGGAAGATCGCTTTGAAGGAATCGAGGATGGTGCCGACCTCAAAAGAGCAGGAGGTGGAAGTTCCGTCACCGGTTCCAAGACCCGAGGCTCGGTGACAGACAATAGCTCAACACTCGGCCCCGAAGTCTGTGGAACCGGTGAATGAACCTTAAAAGAGGAACTTGGAGCCGATGACCTGGGCTCTGAAGTCCTCGACTCCTTCGAGGATTTAGAAGTCTGGTCTGACTTGTCTAAAGCCTCTTGGAAGGCAGGCTTTAAAAGACCTCTGTCCATAAGCTTCCTGCGCCTATGTCATGACCCTCCCACTGAAGGGTGGAACAGTCCTCCTGAAGATGGAAAGGGCCAAGACAGTAGACACAGGAGCTATGGTTGTCGGTGACAGACATCTTTTGTCCGCACTGACATCTTTTAAAACCTGATTTAACCTTGTCTGACATAACAAGAATGAAGATTGTCAAGAAACACAGTCAAAAAGTGAAAAGTCACAGCAGTAATGTCAAGTAACAAGTAATATCAAGTAGTCAAATCCGAGTTTTTAGCAGGTGGGGTAGGCCTTAGGTAACCTAACTAAATATAAATGTAAAAATACACTATATATATAGTCGAAGGGAAGACCAGACCATATACACACACACACACACACACACACACACACTAAAGTCTATAATCCTAGAAATTTTCAAGAAAATTCTCTTAGAAAAACTTTAGCTTATCTGTTCCAGTTGGCTCAGAGCTCTTCAGAACGATGCGATTGGTTGCAGCGGCAAACTAGATCTGAGGTAAAGGCAGAGGGAATTGTGGGAGGTAGGTTGGTCTTGAGCTTCTTCTGGATGCAAAGCTTTGCTAAGCGGCCGACTCGGAGCCTAGGATCGGCTCCGACACCCATGTGTAAGAACAAATGGCGAGATTGAACACTCTCACATTGGGTGTTTGTCTGTTTCACAGAAAATAGATAAATTGATTCTTTGGGGCTTAAGCGATAGAGTTGTTAAAGTTTTTAGACAATGGTAGGCATAATGGAGAAGTAATTTAGGTAACTGTTGTGAACAGGAATGCAGTTTGAGGCTTATAAGAACAAATCTAGGCTGTTTTTCTTTTTTCATGTGGGAGAGCATGAAAAAAATCTACTCCTTCGTCATGCACTTAAAAATTGCAGTTTGTGTTTACAGGTATTGTTGACAATAAGACTGCACAAACTTCACCCTTCTATAGAGCACAATACAACCATCTGCCCTACAATGTCTGTAATACTCCCTTGTGGAATTAATAAATACAAAGAACACTAAGCACTCTTCAGACCTGCACAGTGCTATTTTTGCCACTTCCATTTCCTGGCCTCTTTTAATCAAATTTATTGTTTTTGGCTATAGTTGCAGTTTTCAGTCTTGTTTATGATTGTTTATTTAGAAACCTCAATAAAAATGATTGCTTAAAAAGAATGAACCAAATCAGTGTGTCCTAAGAACAGTAAGGATAGCTTAAGAAAGCTAAAACAAAGTTTTGGCTTGGGGTGTGGGAGTTAGGTCAACCAGGCAGGTTAATCATATTAACTGACACAACAATAGCAGTATAAATAGATAGCTGGAAAAGTATGAAGTGGACAAAGTGCTTGAAAATTATCAGGAATTATTTAAAACACACCAAAAACACTAGGTGTCTGGAAATAAGCAGCCCAAATGCGATAGATAACTTGTTATACTTTAATAGATTCTGGTACCTTAGGAAGGCAAAAGCCGAGGTACCAGAATCTATTAAAGTATAACAACTTATCTATCGCATTTGGGCTGCTTATTTCTGGACACCTTGTGTTTTTGGTGTATTTTTCTGGGTTTTCGTATTTTTAATATTATTTAAAACATTTGGCGTTCCATGTGGAGACAGAATTGCTATGAGATTTCTCCCTTATGGAAATAATGTTACAGGAAGCAGTCATGTTGCAGGTAAGAAGGGAAGCTGGGGAGTGACTTAGGGTGTGTGTGTGGACTAATGTATGAGTGTCTGAAAGGGTATGAATGAAAATGGATTAGTGTATGTTTGTGTGTGTAGTCTGAAAGTGCATATGTGATTGAAGGGTGATGCCTTCTGTCAATGCTAGTGTTAAGAAAAAGTGTGTTTCAATGATATGTTAATGAGCTGATGAGATTGTTCTAATTGTGACCATAGCTGTCTTTGTGTTTTTTGTTTCACTCTCATGTAAACTGACTTGCCTCATTATCATCTCCTTTCAGCTTATCCTGGATAGGGGTCGCCACAGCGGAACAACGGTCCGCAAAAAGATTGGCAGTGGAGTTTTACGGTGCCAAGTTGCCGGCCCAGCACCCAACCTACTGCAGTAGGCAATTTACACAATTGGTGAGGATCTTTCTGAATACCAGGGCATGTCTCCTGCACTTTGCCCAAGCACACAGGAGGAAAACGCATGTATTTGGTATACAGAATTATATTGGGTTAAGTTAAAAATGCACAACCTTAGTTTAGGAGATGAATGAGTAATTTCTGAAAAATACTCAGGTGTGATGACTTACCACTTTATGCAAGGTTTTTATGTTCATAGCAAGGTAAATAAAAGTCTTGCTGTTCTATGAAGGAATAATAAATATAAGCATAATCCCTGATTAAATTAGGCAAGGTGGAAGAGGCTTATGACAAACTAGCAGCAGCTTCTTGAGGCATTTTCTTATTAATTATACATATCAAAACTCAAACCACAGGCTCATGATCAATTTCTAAGATGCTCTGCATATTCATTTATGTCTAACAACAGCACACTTGTCTATGTGGCAAAGATACACAGTGCTAAACAAAAAAGAAGCCCTTGTCATTTTTGTAATGCATAACTTTTCCCTTGTTGATGCCATCTGTCCAGTTGTCTCCAGTAATTGATCCATATCACTAAAAGCAAAAATTTGGTGACTAGCGCTGTAACGCCTTTGTACCTGATGTGTTCAAACAGATGATAGATCTTCTGCACCCAGTTATAGCTTCTATAATATACTAAGTCTATGACAGACAGCTTAACTCTTTGCATAATCTTATGTTTTAAACAGGGTCTGGATGGTCATTAATGCTTTATGAGTATGTATGTGTACACACAAATAGATTTTATGCATGTGCGTTTTGTGTGTGTGTGTGTGTGTATATATATATATATATATATATATATATATATATATATATATATATTTTTTTAGTTATGTTAGGAACCTGGGATGCAACTCCCAGATATGCTCAGAGTTGATCCAAAATGACAAAAAATACACTGAACCCACAGACATTGCCAACATCCTGGCAGACAGGTTTAGTGCAAACTTCTCCCCCCTTCCCCCCCCAAAAGAGCAAATATCTATCCCAGCAGAGTGCTACCTCCCTAACATCTCAGATGCTCAGGTGAAAGCCGCCCTCTCCAAAGCAAAAAACACTGCATCAATGGGACCAGATGGTGTCCCGGGTTGCGTCCTACATGAACTCCAAGCAGAACTAACCCTCACATAAAACTGCTGTACAATCTCAGCCTTACTACAGGATATGTACCCAAAGAATGGCGTACAGCAACAGTGGTCCCACTAAACAAAGGTGGTGCCTCTACGGACCCTGGAAACTATCGCCCCATAAGCCTGTCTAGCCTAGTCTGCAAGGCTATGGAAAGGATCATCATGGAACTCATAAACAAAGACATTGGGGACCTACAGATACTAGATCCTACCCAATTTGGCTTTGTCAAGGGCAGATCCTGCCTCTTGAACCTGGTTGACTTCTTTGAAACAGTCACCAAGGCCATAGATGAAGGGAAGGTAGTCCACACAGCCTACCTGGACCTCGCAAAAGCATGTGACACAATACCCCGCTCAGGCATCACAGATAAGCTATCCAGTTTAAATATAAACCCCTATGTCACAAGATGGGTTGCAAACTGGCTCAAAGACAGAACCCACAGAGTCAGAATTGCTGGAGCCATGTCAGACTCGAAACCAGTTACAAGTGGTGTCCCACAAGGCTCAGTCCTGAGACCTCTCTTGTTCGGTATATATTTTTCCGAGGTACAGGCTAACATGGGAGGACTGTGGCTGACCAAGTTCGCAGATGACTGCAAACTGGGTGCCATAATTGACTCTCCAGCTGACATGAGCATTCTTCAAAAAGGTCTCACAGAGACGGATAACTGGTGCCAGAGCCATGGCCTAAAGCTAAATGCCAAAAAGTGTATAGTCATACCCTTTGGCAAAAACAAAGTGCCCACAAATTACCACATAGGTGGTAACCCATTAAGTATGGAGGAAGCAATTAGGGACCTGGGATCCCAAGCTGATAGTAATCTCTCCTTCGACAACCACATTGCCAAAGTGGTTAGAAAGACCTTCTATACAGCCCACCTTATCATGAAAGGATTCACATCTAGATCAAGGGAGGTCACCGTGCCCCTTTATTCATCCCTCATCAGGCCCATAATAGAATACAATGCCCCATTTGGGATGTACCTTACCCGACACCTGCAGCAACTAGAAAGACCCCAAAAGTATCTCACAAAGAGGATCAAGGGACTCAAACAGATGCCATATGCTGCTCGGTTAAAGAAACTCCAGCTCTACTCAGTTGCATACCGCCTACTTAGAAGTAATCTATACCTGACATATAAAGCTATGTCCAACCCAGAATTAATGGACATGCTCCACCTCAAAAAATCTAAATCCCTTAGAGCCACGCGCTCGAGGGACTTGAACCTCAGCACAGAAATAAATAGGACATGCTGGAGGGACAGATTCATAACCCAGAGGCTCCCTTCGCTCTGGAATAGAATCCCAGTCCATGTCAGGCAGAGCCCCTCACTGACTTTCTTCAAGAGGAATCTTGATGAGTGGATGGGGGATCGTAGGTTTACCCCGGGGATTACTTCTGTGTCACTACTAGACAGAGGCACAGTAAACTAACCTTAAAAAGGGCACAGTAAACTCAAAATCAAAGGGTGGTGAAAGCCAATCACACTCTGGCTAGGCTTATAAATGCCCCAGGGCAGATAGCCTAGTATGAACCTGTGTGTGTGTGTGTGTGTGTGTGTGTGTGTGTGTGTGTGTGTGTGTGTGTGTGTGTGTGTGTGTGTGTGTGTGTGTGTGTATGTGTGTATAAGAAAACTGGTACTTATGAGCAACAAAGCTGCTGGCTGAGAATCCTAAAAAATCACGAAAAAAAGAACCATGCACTGCAGACAAGTTCATTTGAGAATTCAAAATAATCAAGCACTTAGAATTTATTTGGTAATCAAAACATCTTTATTGAAAAACAAATAGATGAGCACTTTTGCCCTTAAAAGAGCTTCATTAGATCTAACTCCATTTCATATGACATGCAGTATTTATCTGCTTTAACACAGAGATCATTGTCAATTTACTCGAGTTGGGGTCATAAATGTATGTCACAGGCTGTTCATCTAAGCTACAATAGGAATAGGTCTCATCTTTCTTAACTTTTACATGTATCTACTCCTATCAGTAGCTAATAGTTTATAGCTTATTTGCTGTTTTCCTATCACACGGTTTAATTTCTCTAAGTCTTTTGATGTTTATAATACCATGATAGGAATGGATCCCATTCCTAAGTCAGAATATGATTAAAGTTCCTGAAATTAGTATTGTTTAGTATTGTTTGTCTCTGATGTTAGCCAAAAATGTTCTTCACAACATCTACAATGTGTCCAGATTCTGCAGTTCATATGGACTTACATTTGTTGGTAGCATTTCTAAATAAGACTGCACATTATTTTTATGATACCCATTGCTCCTACTACTATGGGGACTGTCTGGGTATCTTTCTTCCACACTGCCTTCATTTCTGCCTGCAAATCCTAGCATTTTATGACTTTGTGTCTCTCTGTACTTAAGGTACTATAATCAGTGGATGTAGCAGTTTCAGTGATCAGTGCACCTTTTGTCTTCTTTTCATGGACTACTATATCTACTTTTCTCACATCTATTTTCTAAACTGTTGGTAATGGGTAATCCCATGTGATATAAGCTTCATCATAGGTTCATAGGTGTGTACTAGGCTAATGGCCCTAGAGCCTTTACAAGCCTAGCCCATAGGATTATCCTGGCATCGTGCCACCCAACCTTAGTTCCCAGTGCCTCTGTCAAGTACAGCCACTGGAGTGATCCCGGGGTGAATTTTCTATTTCCCATCCACTCATCAAGATTTCTCTTGAAGAGGGCCAGTGAGGCGCTCTGCTTGACATATATGGGAAGTTTATTCTATAGCATGGGCAGTCTGTGGGTTATGAAACTGTCCCTCCAGCTTGTTCTGTTGTTTGTGGCAATGAGGTTGAGGTCTCTGGAGCATGTAGTGCGGAAAGATTGGAATCTCTGCCTAATTTACAAAGCTATGTCAAACCCAGAGCTGTTGGACATGTTCCACTTAAAGAAATCCCAATCCCTCCGAGCTACATGCTCTAGGGACCTAAAGCTTGTCACCACAATAAACAGAACATGCTGGAGGGACAGATTCCTGTCCCAGAGACTTCCCATACTCTGGAACAAACTACCTATCTATATCATACAAAGCTCCTCATTAGCACTCTTCAAGAAAAATCTTGATGATTGGATGGGAAATAGGAAATTCACCCCGGGGATCAACTCTGTGGCTCTGCTCGACAGGGGCACAGGAAAATAATTTTCTTGGGTGGCGAAAGACAGGGTACCTTTTTATCTAGGCTTATATAGGCCCTAGAGCCAATAGCCTAGTAACTACCTATGACCTATGTAGCATTTCTAACAGAGCTGGGACAGACATGGTTTTGTAAGTCAAGCAGAGATCGCCTCTAAGTAGGCGATATGAGACAGAGAATAGTTGGAGTTTTTTTTGAGTCTGTCCATATAGGACAAGTGTTTAAGGCCTAAGATCCTCTTTGTGTGGTATCTTTGTAGGGGGTCTATATTATAACATCGAAGTTCTCTAACATCGAATGTTATAATAATGAACCTGTAATGTCGAACGCTGAAAGCAGCGAAGGTGCAGGACATCGAATTCTTTCCCAGGGAAAGAATTCGGTGGGCTGTTGCTGTGGCTTCTCTGTTTTCACCATCTATATGTTGGAGCGTTAGGTTCGGGTTCAGGTAAGTGTGTGATTGTGTGTAGGTTAGGGTTAGGGGGCTGGTTAGGTGAGTTAGGGTTAGGGAGCGGGTCAGGTAAGTGTGCGGTTGTGTGGACGTTAGTGTTAGGGTGTGGGTTCAGGTAAGTGTGCGATTGTGTGTAGGTTAGGGTTAGGGGGCGGATTAGGTGAGTTAGGGTTAGGCCATGGGTCAGGTAAGTGTGCGATTGTGTGTAGGTTAGGGTTAGGGGGTGGGTTAGGTGAGTTAGGGTTCGGGCGCGGGTGAGGTGAGTGTGCGATAGTGATGGACCTTAGGGTTAGGGTTGGGTTAAGGTAAGTGGATAGCTAGTACTGTATGTAAGGTTTAGTTTGGATGTAGGATTTTAAGTGTATGTGTGTGGATGGCTGTTTTTTGTGTGTGTTTGTGCTGTGTGTGTGTTCCTCGGAATAGCAAATTTTTTCCCGGGGAAAATATTCGCTATTCTGACTGTTCAATGTTTTTACACTCTGGTGTTTAGGGTTCGATATAATATTCGATGTTAGAGAACTTCGATGTTATGATATAGACCCCTTTGTAGGTGTCTAGTGAGGTACATGCCAAATGGGGTATTGTACTCGATTGGCCTAATGAGGAAAGAGTAGAGGGAGACAATGACCTCTTTCTTCCTGGATGCAAAACCCTTAGTAATGAGATGTGCCACATAGAAGGACTTTCTGACCACAGTGGCAATATGGTGGTCAAAAGAGAGGTTGCTGTCAACCTGTGTTCCCAGATCTCTTATGACACCTTCTGTGTTCAGTGGACTACCATTGATGTGGTAATTCATGGGAACTAGGTTTTTCCCAAAGGGGATGATGACACATTTTTTGGCATTGAGCTTAAGGCCATGCTTCTGACACCAGTCATTGGTCTCAGTGAAGCCTTTCTGTTGGATGTCAACATCACTTGAGGAGTTAATTATGGCTCCCAACTTGCAATCATCTGTGAACTTTGTCAGCCAGAGTCCCTTTGTGTTGGCTTAGACTTCAGAGAAGTAGATACCAAACAGGAGAGGACCCAGGACCGAACCCTGTGGGACTCCACTCATGACTGGTCGACAGTCTGACTTGGAGTCAGCTACTTTCACACTGTGGGTTCTATCTGTGAACCAATTTGCAACCCACCTAGTGATATAGGGATTGATTCCTAGCTTAATGAGTTTTTCTATGATTCCTGACTGGGGAATGGTATCAAAGGCCTTGGCCAGATCAAGGTAGGCTGTATGAACCACATTGCCTTCATTCACAGCTCTGGTGTCGACCAGGTTGAGCAGGCATGATCTACCCTTCACAAAACCAACCTGTGTGGGATCCAGAGTTTGGAGGTTCCCTATATCTTTGTTTATTGAGTCCATGATGATGCATTCCATAGCTTTGCATATCAGACTTGTCAGGCTAATGGGGCGATAGTTCCCAGGGTCTGTAGTCGCTCCTCCTTTGTGGAGAGGGGTGACTGTAGCTGTGCGTCATTCTGTAGGGACAAAGCCTGAGGTGAGGCTGTGATTGAACAGGGCACACAGGTGAGGTGCCAGTTCACTCTATAGTTCATGTAGAACACAGCAAGGGATATTGTCAGGTCCCACAGAAGCTGTATTCTTGGCCTTGGACAGTGCTGTTTTAACCTGTGCGGCAGTAATACTGGGTGCCTGACAATTTACTGATATTGTGATTGGTCCTTTGGTGTGGGAGAGAGGGATAAAGTTGGCACTGAATCTGTTGGCCAGTATATTGGCAATATCTGTTGGCTCAGTATAGGAGGTGCCATTGTGCAAAAGCTCCGATCAAATCTGGGTATTGCCATGAAGATTCTTTACATAACTGTAGAAGGCCTTGTGGTTATCTTCACTATCTGCTGAAATTCTGTTTTCATAGCTAGCTTTAGAGGCTTTGATGAGGAATCTCAACTTTTTGTTGAGGCTGATAAGGGAGCTTTTCCATTCTTGGGACTTCAGCTTATTTCTCATCAGTTTCCTCCTTCTGTTGTAGAGTTTGTTTATGGCAGGGGACCACCAGATTGGCTTCCTTTTTTTGGATGAGAGCATGTTGGTTCTGTTGGGTATGGCGAGATCCATGCATTTGTGTACAAGTTCGTACAGAGCATTAGTGTATGATTCAGTGGTCATGCAGCTGTTCTCCAGTTGCATGGATGCTGTGAAGTTAGCCACCTCTGTTTTTAGGAGTCCAGAGTTAGCTTTGGAGAAGTTTTTCATGGTGGTTACCTTTGCCTTATTACCTTAGTAACAGTACAATGAGCTGATATA
Organism: Protopterus annectens; assembly: GCF_019279795.1. Classification (NCBI taxonomy): domain Eukaryota; kingdom Metazoa; phylum Chordata; order Ceratodontiformes; family Protopteridae; genus Protopterus; species Protopterus annectens. The sequence continues at coordinate 1,995,465,471 of NC_056739.1, forward strand.
ATGTGACTGGGGGGGAGTCTCCAGTATCAACTTTATACCAGAGGCGGTCAACTCAAAGCCACCAAGACAAAAAGACCACAACAAGAACTAGGAGGGTGGGTAGGAAAAAAACAGTTGTACAGATTACAGAGATATTAAATCAAAAGTGCAGATGATAAATGAGAATAAACTCTTGTCTTTTCTCAATATCACAGCTGGCAGTAGGTCAGTCTCTCTGCAGCAGCCTGAGCAACAGGTATATCTGATTTAAAACACTGGCTATTTAAGGCACAGAACAGAAACCAGACCAATTATCCAAACAATAACAGTTGCAGGAATGCCTTGGTTAGATTAAACCAGTTTTGTTCACTTTCGCTCACTAAGAAAACAGGCCTCTAGAAAAAGGATTTCACTACAAACTGAGGTCAAAACTATCAGATATTCAGCTATATCACACAACAAGGACAGTAACAAACAGTTGTACAGGTTACAGAGATATTAAATCAAAAGTGCAGATGATAAATGAGAATAAACTCTTATCTTTTCTCAATATCACAGCTGGCAGTGGGTCAGACTCTCTCTATAATACTTTGTGGCTCATGTTTGCAATACCTCTCAGCTACTTCAATATTGTAATGTTTGCACAATCCCCAATGCAACAGTCTTGCCACATTATTGCCATTAGTATATTAAACCCAGCAACAAGCTGGGCGACTATTACCAGTTCTGTTTTACAGAACCTGCATTTATCTGTTTCTTCCACATGTTCAATGGACTTTGTAAATCAATGTGTACGTACGTAGACCACTATCCTGTGCCTCTAATATTAGCCTTTCATCATGTGGCTTAAATTCACCTCTCCTTAACCATTCATGTGTCAGATTATGGCCAACATGAGTTTTTTCCAGGAGTTTTCTGTACTTTCAGTGATATTTATGCCTTTTCCACATTTCTTGCCATCTCATTTGATCCTTTTGCTGGTATTCTTTCTTTTGTTTTTTTGGCACATTCAGTTGCTGCCTGATTTTGGTCTACTTCTGGTTTGGTTTCCATTCCAGCTTGACACAGATATGCTTCTGCTAAACTAAGCCTTGATGTGATCTTAGATTTGTTGTCTTCATGTTTCAAAGCTTTCACTATATTTGGATCTGGTGAGGTCAGCAGATATGTATGCAGTCCTAAGATTGCAGATCTATACATGTAATCAGTTTTGAAGAGGCCCATAACTCCTTCAGAACAAGGACTATATAATCTTGATATACACTGATTTTTGTATATCATTTGATAAACAATAAGCATTTTTGTTTTGTTTTCCTGTCTAGCTGATCCAGTATCTTTTGAGGTCAATCACCCCAAAATTGTAAGTTAGAACAGGAAGATCAAACTGGTTTATTGCTTGGACTTTGTTCCTAGATATCAGGGCTGTTTTCAGTATTAATTGTAGTCTTCTAAAATATTCCTTACTGAGTTTTGTTAGCATTTGTTCATGTTTTATTGTAAATCTCTCATCAATTCCCAATTAATTATACACTACCTCCTGCTCAATTTGTTTTATCTTGTATCACATTCATGTCCCAGACTGATATTTTCTTTGTGCTGCAGCTTTCCTGCTTTAAGTGTTGCTTTTGCACAGTTATGAAGACCAAATGACATTCTTACATCATCTGAGAGTTTTTAACCACTTCCAGTTGTACTTTCAGATGCTCATCTGATGAACTGTACAGTTTTAAATCATTCATAGAAAGAAGATGAGAAGACTTTACACTTTGTTTTTGTCTTGGAGCCAAATTGTAACCATAGCCTAATTTGTTAAGTAGACAGCTTAATGAGTTAAGAGCAAGACAAAAGAGCAACAGTGACAGAGTCACCCTGGTATATCCCCCCTTTGAATTTTTATCAGTGGGATAATAGTTTGGCCATTATTGTGACTTACCTGCAAAGTGGTTTGTCACTGTAATGTAACTGATCAATGTAGAGTGTTTCTTATACATCTGTAAACACTCCTTTATCCGTGAATGTGGGATGCTGTCAAATGCTTTTTTGTAATCTATCTATCCCGTACTTAGATTTTTCCCCTTTTTACAATTCTGCATTATGACTTAATTCAACAGCAAACGATCATTTGTTCCATATGCCTTTCTTTTGCTACCCTTTTTTTCTATTGTCATGATTAAGTTTTCTCCTAAATGACTTCTAAACTCTGTCAGCATCAATTCCTGCATATAGTTTGCATATTGTCGGAAGGTCAGAAGGCAAGTCTGTTTTGAGTTTGATACTGAATTGTTTCTGTAGGGGATCAGACAAGTCATGTTTTAGGCAAATCAGTAGGCAGACTGTTATGTTATCTGGCCCCATAGACATAGTGTTCTTTGCCATAGGCAGTCCCTTGAGAACTTGTTCTTCAGAGATTGTAGGGGTATAGGTGTGGGAATGTGATATGAGAATATTGTAGTGGGGTGAATTTTGAGCTAAATTTGTCTGCCAGTAGATTGAATATATCCTATGGGTCTGACTGTGATATTATTTACTGCTAACTCTGCATAGTGTTGGGCATTGTTTGTATTATTTTTAACACAGTTAAAAAAGCTTTGTTGTATGTGTATCTTAACTCTGGCTTTGGTTGATTTGACCAGGGACCATATGTCCTTGTTTAGTTTAGTAAGAGCATTTCTGGCATCTTGAGAGGTGGGTTTATTTTTGCATGGAATGAGTTTTTCTTTTATTATAGAGTCTGCTTATATTTGGATTCCACCATTAGGGGTATTTTTTTTATTTGGTGTTATATTTATTTCTGAAGGGAACAGATGTGTCTATGCAGGCTACATACATCTGCATAGAATTTGACAGTGAAGGACTCTGCTTAAGCAGTAGGATCATCAAGATAGAAGGTACTTTTGAATTTAGCCAGGTCATGATGTAGTTTTTCGTAAGAGATCTTGATAGTTGCCAGGATGTTGAAAACTTTTAGATTGTTATCTGCCTTATAAATCTTGACTTCTGTGGAGCTGCACAAGAATACATACATGCAGTGATATCCTCAGTAATTGGTAAGAAGGAGTGGTATGTATTAAATCCTGGCAGGAAGGGTGAATTATCACTGGACTGAAACCATGTTTCAATGATGTTACAGATGTCAGTATTTTCTAAGGTCATAAAGGCTTCTATGCATTACACTTTACATGGCATCTGATGGAATGGTAGCCCTTGCTGCTTTGGTTGCCCTCCACCATAGTCCCGATGGGGCTTTAATGGCAACATGTGTGCAGACTATCATACCGAGTACCTCAGGAAAATGTGCTATCTTGTACAAGGCACTCATGATTTAGGCCCTCTCCTGAGGCAAAACACGCAGATGAGTATATTGATCCACACTTACCAAGAGTATGTCAAGGAACTGCTGAAGTATCCCCAAGGCAGAAGCATGAGAAACACCTGCATGTCCCCAGTTTGTCTCTAGAAGGTCACAGTGGCAAGTATGTTGAGGTGTCCACAGGAATAAGAAGACTACTCATTTCCCCCAGTCATTCTTTGTGGGCTGTACAAACTTAATAAAGCCCATACTGTATTCCTGTCTACTCTAAAGCTATCAGTATTTTCTTGCCCAGGAAAGTTAAAATGCCTGTTTTGTCTATATCTGCTCCTTTATAGCCAGCCACTGGACACGCATGATTATGGCATGGCCAAGACAAGCAGTTCACTATGGGGAAGTGGTCAAGATAGAATATACAACAAACACCTTTGTGGATTACAAACTAAAAAAACGAGTGTCCAAGCTGATGGAAGTACCAAGAAAATGATAAGATAATAATCCACTTGCACTTAACACAATTTTATTAAAAAGGCTTTCAGCGTTTTTGCTACTATAAACACAGTAGCTTCATCAGAGTTTATACAGTATGGCACCAAAGTTCAAAATTTAAGATGTTAGTGGAGTGATGTCACAACCAATGTGCGTCACTTCCATTGTACCTTAAAGAGATAAAACTTACTAAAAACAAAATCAAGACCACTCTACTAATAAATATTCCAAAAAAACAGAAAATGGTACAAATCTTAAAGGTATATAGATTATACCAATACCAAGTAGTATAAAACAACTATACCAAACTGATAGAGTCCCCGAAAAAAGGGGTTGTATATAAGCTAACCTGTGCTAGGGATGCTTAATGTTATTATACCTAACTAGTATGGTAAGTTGCATTATAGAAGAAATCAATGACCAAATTGCCAAAGTGTGATTAACAATAAATTGTTAAATGATAAATAATAATTATACATTTGAGTATTAAAGTCAAAGTATAATCAAAAAAAATATGTATAAAATCATCTCAAATAACTTTTGAGTTTCAAAATGCACGAAATATTACAATTCTCATTTAAGCCAGGGTATTGAAAAGCCTCCAATTTAATTTGCCATTCAAGTTCCCTGTTTTCTAAAATTAATGCTACTGGGCCACCTGTAATATTATGTGGGACATAATACCCTGGCTTAAATGAGAATTGTAATATTTCGTGCATTTTGAAACTCAAAAGTTATTTGAGATGATTTTATACATATATTTTTTTGATTATACTTTGACTTTAATACTCAAATGTATAATTATTATTTATCATTTAACAATTTATTGTTAATCACACTTTGGCAATTTGGTCATTGATTTCTTCTATAATACAACTTACCATACTAGTTAGGTATAATAACATTAAGCATCCCTAGCACAGGTTAGCTTATATACAACCCCTTTTTTCGGGGACTCTATCAGTTTGGTATACTTGTTTTATACTACTTGGTATTGGTATAATCTATATACCTTTAAGATTTGTACAGTTTTCTGTTTTTTTGGAATATTTATTAGTAGAGTGGTCTTGATTTTGTTTTTAGTAAGTTTTATCTCTTTAAGGTACAATGGAAGTGACGCACCTTGGTTGTGACATCACTCCACTAACATCTTAAATTTTGAATTTTGGCGCCATACTGTATAAACTCTGATGAAGCTACTGTGTTTATAGTAGCGAAAACGCTGAAAGCCTTTTTAATAAAATTGCGTTAAGTGCAAGTGGATTATTATCTTATCATTTTCTTGGTACTTCCATCAGCTTGGACACTCATTTTTTTTCGTTCTTTACTGGTTTTGGCTTGTTTCTAAAGTTTGTGGATTACAAACTAGATAGAAAAGGAAGTAGTTCACCTGTTATAAAGCATTAGAGCAGAATGTGGGAATGTATAAAAAAAGCTGTTATGAATCACATAGAGTTGAGAACTGCTTTATTTACATAAGAACATATAATTATCAGTCAGTTATAATTTATGTATTGCAGCTTCCTTTACATAAGCTCTTACTTAACATAGGAAATCTATTGCATATAAGTATATTTACTTGATACTTCAAAAACCAAGTGACTTAGTGTTGCATGGCATCAGGGGAAACCTTAGATGTTGAAAAAAAGAGTTTTGCACTGATAAGTTGCACATTTTGAGAGAAAATGGTGTTATTTATGTTGCTATTTATACAATTAAGCATATGTTTTCATATTTCTATAAATATTTAATGAAGCATGCATTAAAAGTGGAATTTCTTGCTGTCATGTTATAGTTTGTCAGATTAACAAAAGAACAATATATGTCTAAGTTGTACAGTTTCAAGATACAACAACTTGCTTGTGAAAGTTTAACAAAAATATAATTCTGTTTCTGTACACATTGCAGTAGGTACAGTAACATTCACGCAAAAACTTTGAATGTGGTATTATCACAGTAAAGAATGCTTCCTGCTGATAGAATTGTCATTTATACACACTTTAAAAGCTTTCATTGTTCACAAAATCTTTACATTTGTTTTTCTTGTGCTTTTTAGTTTTTTTGTTTTTTTTTCAGAAAATGCTGTGTAATGCAAGGATGTGTGAAGGCTGATAAAGGTGTGACATTCCACACTGCAGAGATGTTAATGAGTTATCGAGAATTCTGTATATAGTTACAGTTAACACAGATAGTTAAGTTAATGGGAAAATGTAGTAACGGAGCACAATTTATTTCTAGCAGTGACTAAGAAAACAGTGATCAGTATACCACCTGTAGACAGAAACAATTTTGTAAAATTATTGTAACATGCTAAAGTGGAGATTAACTCATGTATTAATTTCTGAAGTGTTTTATATGAAATCTTTCTTCAGAATAAGGAACATGTGCTGCTGAGGCCATGGGCTAAGTCAGTAATACTTGGCATTCTTTTACTTTCTAGATTAAATACAGAAGCATTTAAAAGTCTTGCATTGAAACAAGAGCTGCTGTATTTCAGGAAACCCTGCTGCCATGTCTTCAAGAACCAAGCAAAAACTACATCAACAGTCGCTTTTCAAATTTTTCAGAACAGTCTTAAAACACAGAGAAGGTTCGGTGTCTGTTAAGTCATAATGGCTGAGAGCAACACCAAAGTAGAAGATAATGATCTATTTTCTGAATGATTATGTCATATAATTATTTCCTATGGTAAAGTACTTATCTAGGAAATTTTGAATTAAGGTATTTACAACTTTTAGTGATTCAGATATTATATGAATAATGAAGTTGTTATAGTTCGTTAACGAATGGAAAATGAACTGAAACGTACTGTACTTTAAACGTTTGTCTTATTATTGTTTATATATGAAGGTGCTCATAGGTGAGATGAAATCTTAGAAATCCTAGTAGTCCATGTAGTGAACTTTGCATTTCTGTTATGGGTTTGCAGGTTTCCAGTGTGTAGACAATGTTTTGCAGTGATTTTTTTTTTTTTTTTTGAGTTAGTATAATTTTTTTGTGAATCTATAAGAGTATGCCCTTTAATGGATGCAAATGTAGTTGTGTTTTATTTTGTTGTACTGCTACAGAAGTTATCCTCTTGATATCTGTTTTCATTTATTTAACCAGCAGTCAGACAGTCTGGTGTAACTTGATGACACAGATAACACTGTAAATGAATGTAGCGCCATCAGTGAAGTTAGTCAAAGTAGTACTATCACTGACGCCTGAAGCTCAAGAGATAGCATAGAAAGTAAGTCATGTCAGTTCTGTCAGTAAGAAGTAATCCAATGCAATCGGTGACAGCAATTGTTCACTGACAGATATTAGTGAGTACATCACATGTACCAGTATTACAGACAAGGTGAAAGTCATTGTCATACATCATCACAAACCACATGACACTTTCTGTTTTCCACTCAGAGCCTTCACAGACAAAAGAAGCAACTCAGGAAGTTCTCTTCACCAGTGTCAGCTCTCATGGCTAGAATGGACCAGTTCTTATTTTCTGGTGTATTCGGTCAAACAGGATAGATTATATTGCTTAGCCATGTGTGTTGTTTCCAACACAAGCACAGACAGAAAGTGAAAAGTTATTCACTGAGCAGCCATATTGTAATTAGAAGCATGCTAAAGCTGATATTCAGCAACACTCAGAGTTAGAGTACCATAAGAAATCTGAGGCAAAATTACATGCTTTCAGAATCACAAGTGACAATAAAATCAAAGAGTGGACGTTGCAATTTCAAATACTACACAGTTCTAGGTGGCCAAAAACAGAGCTGTACTGACATCCAGGGGTGGCTCGTGCTATAGGACTGCAGGACTGCAGCCCTCCCACATCCCACCTAGAAAACAAAAAAGAAAAAGTACAGGAAACACAAAAACAAAGTAAAAACATGTTACGATCGCCGCAATGCAATTCCCGGAAGTACTCCGCGCATGCATGGGAACACTCTCAGACTGCTTTCTCAGCAGTCTGAGTAGGGGAAAGGCATCTCTGCCCCGCAGATGCCCAGCAGTCTGTGCGGTGGTGATGACGCAGATTGGAGGCACTCCGGACTGCAGCAGGCTGAACCAATCACATTTAACTAGTCTGGCAGCTACCGCCAGCAGCAGGCTGGACCAATCGCGTTTAACGCATGGCAGCTAACATCATTAGCGTGATTTGTTGCCTACACAGGGCTCAATGGATATCATACTGGATATGTGTTATGTTCGTTGTCTGCAGGGCTCAATGGATGGATATCATATGGTCGGGCAGGAGAGAGATGAAGGTGAGCTTCAAGTGCATGTGTAGGTTAACATACACCCTGTCAAATAACTGCACAGGTTGTCGACAGATATTTCTGGTGTCAGAAGTTGTCAAAAGCACTTGCTACTGAGTGCAGGACAAAGTGAAAGGAACAATATTGTTTTTACTAAAGATATGTATTCAGCTTTGTTAAGAGGGACTGTATGGAAATGCTAAAAATTTAGGATATACGTCTTGGCATCGGAGTGAAAGTGCATGTTCAAGCTTTTGTGGGCTAGAGTTAGATTTAGGGCCAGGGGAAGGGAACAGATCTTGTGCTATGCATGTGTTTTTGTATGTGCAAAATGTGTATACACACTTTATTTAATGGCATTGCTAAAGAAAGCTATCGTGTAGGGTTTGGATTGGATCAGTGCACGACTAGGTGGGCAGGAGTCAGATAAACATATTCAGCAAGGATTGTGTGGTTTTCAGTCTTATTTCACTTTTTTCTAAAAGTGAATTGCTGTTTTGAAGACCTAGGTTATAAATCAGAACAATTTAGCTGTAAGGTGTCTGATGAAATTATGAATGCTATAAGAAAAAAAAAGAATGTAAATAAATAGCTTGTAATTTTGCCACTGCATGACATATAGAATGCAAAACATATGTTGACTGCTGTAAGTAGCATTATTTTTTCTGCACTGTCATTCCTTTACTGTCCAGTTTATACTGATGCCTAAACCTCTTTTCAGTTTCATGGACTGTAACGTTACGCATGAAGTATGTCAATTCCCTGAAGTAGTAGGTCTTGCATTTAAATGATACTGCACAGGGCTTTTTATACTGAGAACAATATAATGCATGCATTATGAAGTGATACAAATGCAACAAATGCAATATGGTGGCAGATGTTTTAGTCAGGAACTATGCAGTTTACAGAGTTTTTTTTTAAGAGACATCCACTGGAATTGTATTTGTTTGCTGTTGTGGTCTATTTCTGAAATCAGGTTGCACCCTACCCATCAGACCTGGAATCTTTTGCTTTTTTCCTTTTGATAAGAGTCTGCAGCTTCAACATATTTTTGTTACGGCTACAGCTATTCCAAATGAGCCTTGTTTCAGCATTTCTCTGGGGATATTGTTATTACTGGGTATGATTTGATATAGAAATAAACTAATCATGCACAGAATTGGAAATAAAACAAAAGCAGCCTGCCTTTATTCTTGTGTATCCAACAATTCTGCAAGAAGAGGCACAGCACTGAAAAGGAATTATAGTAAATAAAACACAGTATGTCTTTAAAATATAAATAAATGTATACTGGCATTTAAAGTGTCCGATAAAAAGCAGGCAAGTTCTCCCTTGCATTTTCATATATAAAAGTCAGTAGCATATCTCCGGGGATTTAATACATTTGGATTTATGCTTTTATTCCTTATTCCTTACCTTATTAGCAAGACAGGCAGATTATACAAATAAAGTTATTTTAGATAAAGAATGGGGTTAAGATATGTATTGCATTTTGATATCTATACAAAACAAGTATATTTTCTGTAATTCTTTTTTCCAAAGTTGCCGGTAAAAATGTATATACTGTATAGATGCATTACTTTTGATAGCTATATACCCGAGTACAGGGTTACAACAATATTGCCTGTGCCTGTTTCTCAAAAACAGTGTATAGTCTATATCAATTGGAATGCTTTTAATTATGTGCACCTATGTCCGATATCCTTATTTATATATGTTTTTATATTATTTATATATGTACATTCAGTTGTATTTGTCTAAATGTATGTGTCTAAATGTGCATGTTTACATGTTTACCTTCATTTATGTTTTTAATGTATTGTGCTGATTTTGAAGATCTAAGCATCATGCCTATTTTCAATGGAGATCATGTCATGGGTGACATTTATATAAGTTAGGATAAATTTGTGTAGAACTTAAGGGAAATTCCTCTGCTATTTTCATGCAAATACAAATACAAACAAGTACCCTCTGTATTTCTACCACCTTAATCTTGATCTTTTTAGAACTTCATCTATAAATAGATGTAATACATTGAACATTGCAAAGGCAGCTTGAAACACCCATTGCTAATCCAAGCAATAATGCCTGACAGAGAGAATGTTACAGTCCCCAATGGTGTGAGACCTGATGTTAGAGACTGAGGGCCTCTCCACTTCTGGAATGTCCATTATTTCTCTTTAAAGTCTACCCTGAAGGACATTATTGAGCTTAGATAATGGTATATCAATTAAATTGTTTTGTATTTGTTTTATTATTAGTATATACATATTTTTCATATTTTTAATGTAGAATAGTTCCATCACCTAAAGTTTCAAAGTTGCTGTAGCACATGCAATTACTGTTGGAGGAAGTATTTTACATAATAATGTCAACATACAGACACACATGCAAGCATGTAGAGTCACAGATACACAAGACCACGGTGGTGGTGCTGCGGTAGCGTTGTTGCCTCACAGTAAGACGCTGCCCAGTTCGATTCTCAGCTAGAGCGTCTTCTGCGTGGAGACATGCGTGAATGGGCGTACCTTCGTTGAAGGTTGTGCGTCAGGCCTGGCAAGCCGGTACGTAAAAATCAACTGCCAATCATTAGTGGACTGGAGTTCCGCTGTGGCGACCCCTAACCGGGAAAAGCTGAAAGACACAAACAAACAAACACAGAAGGTTGCAAACAAAAGTGTACACTGAAGTAGGGAGACTCACTCACTTATACATACATACAAACAGACACACACACACACACACACACACACACACACACACACACACACACACACACACACACACACTAAATGTATTTTTGCCATCAAATAAAGAAATATAAAAATAGCACTTGTAGTCTAACATATCAGTTCATAAATACTAGGCAAACAGTCTGCAGACCATTATAAGCCTAGCCAAAAAATCCTATTCAAAAGTTATCTCTGGCCTCAAAGAGGGCAAGACAATATAGACCATGGGAGAATTTGAGGGCACCCATCCAATTATCTACGTTTACTCTGAAACTGGCAAGGGTATGCTCTGTTTGATGTGTAGTGGAAGTTTATAAAATAATTGCGTAAAATGTTAAGATATGAATCTATCACTCCAATGTGTGTTGTTTATCTGCTGATGAAGGTCCATATTTGTTACCTGAGTATTTGAGGTTCCATTAGTTCTGTGAAGGAATAGGAGGTCAATTAGGGTTATATCTTTCATGGCTCAAAAGACTGGACATAGATCCCTGCAGATCAGTGTGTAATAGAATGAGTTCAGAGAAAGTGCTGAGAGTCTCTGTTGATAACTGAGATTTTTGAGGCCACTGATCTTTTTTAGTCATCTGTTTTGTGAAATATTTACACAAATACAAGTCAGATGGTGTGCTATATTCAATAGTGCTTCTATTAAGATATGAGCAAAGGGGAAATGAGACTTTCTGGGTCTCGTAGAGATGCCCTTAAAAATTAGATGAGCTATATAAAAGGTTTTCTGAACTACTGTAGAGGCATCATGACTATGATAAGAAATTATCCAGAAGAGTGCCTAAATCCCTCAGAACAGGATCGAATCTGAGAGGTGCATTACCTATATGGTAAGTGAAACTGTTTGTTTACCAAAATGAACTATGCTACACTTTTGTATATTTAATTTGAGAGCATTATCTTTGCACCAGTTGTTAACATGGTCTAACCCATGCTGGAACAATTATGATTCAGTTGTAGATTGAATAGCAACACTGAACTTACAGTTATTTACAAACTTAGTTAAGTATAGGTCAGGAGTGCTGGCCTGAATGTCTGAGAAGTAAATGCCAAAGAGGAGACAGCCCAAAACTGAGCCCTGTGGTAAGCCATTGGTATTTGTTTTTTGTTTGTTTGTTTTCAGTAGTGGCACCTGCAACTCTAACTACATGGGTTCTGTCAGAAAACCAGTTAGCTATCCACTGCATAATATAAGGCTATTTTCATTTTTACACGTCTATCAATAATGCCTGCATGGCAAATAGTGTCAAAGGCCTTGGATAGGTCTAGATATGTTTTATGACTACTTAACCACAATCCACTGTTTTGTACTTATTCAAAGACATTAATGAGGTTAAAGAGGCAGGACCTGCCTTTGACAACCCCAAATTAATGAGAGCCCAAGGTTAAGGGATTTTCAATGTCTAGGTTAATGAAGTCTGAAATGATGAGTTCCATAGCTTTTTATATAAGGCTAGTGAGACTAAAGGGTCTGTAGTTTCCATGGTTTGTGGTTGGGCTACCCTTGTATAATGGCATTACTTTGTCTGTTTTCCAGGCTTCAGGAGTCTAAATAGTGGAGAGGCTTATATTAAACAGGTTAGCAGTGGTTCAGAAGGTCCATATTTGGCACTGATAATCATGAACATGTACATTACCAGGGTCCATGGATGAAGTATTCTTAGTTTTTGAGAGGGCTGCGAGAACTTGTTCTATAGTAATTAAAGAGGGTGGCTAGGATTGTAGAACCTGTGGAATAACAATTACTGTTTGTGGAGTAAAACTGGCACTAATTTTGTTAGCTAGCCTATTAGTTAAAGAAAGATTTGTAGATATTTTTGGTTTCAGTGAATATTTTAAGTTCATTCTCATCTCTGAGATTCCTAATGGTAGCCTGAAGCTCTCTGTTAATTTGCTTAAGCGTACTCTTAGGGTAGGTAGAATGAGACCTCTTAAGCATTAAGCACTTCCTTTCTGTTGTCATATAATTTATTTATATGTCACCACAGAGGTTGTTTTCAAAGTTCTCATTATACTTGATGCAGATAGAGACTACCTTATCAATACAACTATTTATGTGGGAGTGGAAGTCAAAGGCAGATGTAACAGCCTAAGCAATGGGGTCCTTAGGGGGAGGATTACAAAAGAATGTATTTAAGTCATTAAGTAAATGAAGGTTTGAGCTTGAGAAGTCCCTAAATACAGAACCATTTACAGGGGAAATATCATCAGTTTTAAAGAAAAGGTCACCAAATTATTATCTGATTTAACAAGACATGATAATACGTACAGAGGTTTGCAACTAATGGCCATATCTGTGAGGACTAGATCCAGGATATTGGGGTTCCTACTAGGATAGCTATCTATCTGTGAAAGACATTTAGCATTTGTAATGTCAAGGAACTACTAGGCATGCCAAACATTTGCAGTGCAGGTTAGCCAGTTTATTAATAGACAGTTGAAGTCCATAAGTAGAAAAGTCTTGGCTTTAATGAGAATTTCAACCAATGTGCTAAGGTAATTATCATGCTCAGAAGGAGACATAGAGGGTGTTCTTTAGCTAGCTATAAAGTGGTAATTAATCTTGTTTGTGATTTGGACTTCTAGATGTTAAATGTTGTGTCCCAAGGAATCCCTCGTGATGATGATGATATTCTTGACAAAAATTGATACTCCCTTATGAATGTCAGTAGGTCTGAAGATAAATTTAGATATTATACCAGGAAGATAAGGACTGCTTTCACTGCTCTGAAGCCATGCTTCTGTCACCACACATATATGAATATGTGGTACATTATAGTACTGCATAGCAATCTTTGGGGTACTTTAAGAATGATACAGTTATTGTTGGCTCCTTACTACTATAGTTTTCCTATCCCTTGGTCTATCTTTGTTTGTATCACAAAACATGTTATTTCATTCTTCACCCTACACATACATTTTGTTTATGATTTAATGCTTATTTCAATACCTACTTTAAGGTTGCAGTTTCTGATGATCAGCAAGCTGGTGGTATATCCTCTGACCTTTTCTAATACTTATTTCTGAGTGTTTTTCTTCTAGTTGGCACACAAACTTAATTTCAAGCAAAATATTTAAAGCATTTCACTTTTCATCTGTTGATGCTTGAAAAACTTTCTCCTGGCCAAAGCTTGATTTTGTGTGTATGCTTTCTAATACTATTTCTATCAAAAATCCTAGTTTATGTTCATTAATCTTGTTGAAGTTTGCAAAGCTCCTTATATCTTGAGCAGGAATAGCTGAGTATAAATTATAATTAGAACTGCAGTGCAAGGAAATGTGGTTTGAGTTGACTGCTGCTTGTTCTTTTATACTTGATTTTGACTGGCATTCCAGTAAAGTATTTAAAAAGTAATTTATTTTTTCATGCCTCACAACCTTTTTGTTTCCATCTAGATATTAAGTAAGCTATCATGTAGCCAATGCATTGAAATAAATTTTTTTCTTCTCCACTTCATTTTTGTCTTGATTGGACTCTCATAATAATGGTTTGGCACCCAGAGCACAGTATTTAATTAAAGTCACAGTTTTTGTGGTTTTGAGCATAACTTCGCCCCTTTCTAGTTGGCCCCACCCTTTCATGTTGGCCCCACCCATTCAGCTGTCTCCTGCAGCCCCCCTTTGATTTGAAGTCACCAGCCACCACTGTTGACATCTATTATAAAGTGTCTAGAGTACTGTGGAAGGCAAGGGATAGCACTTTATGGACATAGAGATGATTGCACCTTTGACTGTACTACCAACAAAGGAAACTTCAGATAACTAGATGATTTCTGAACTGATGCGATGCTGGTGATAAAGAGTTACAAACCCACTTGCAGACATGCGAAAAGAATGCAAAATATATTTCAAAAACAACACAGAATGAACTGCTAGACCATATTAAAGAATACAGCTAGACTGTATTAAAGAATATAGTCAGCAGCAGATAATAAAGGATATTAAACAGCCTCTTGGACCTTTTCATTCCATTCACGCAGATGAAACTGCAAATATAAGCAACTGGGAGCAACTTGGAGTTGTATTAAGATATGTGAAGAATGGCCATCCTGTAGAGAGATTCATAGAGTTTATTGCCTGTGAATCTGTGATCAGAGAGGAGATCTGCAATAAGTCAGTTACATACTTAACTTATTAAAGCAAGGTGACACCCGTAGGTGTTTCTACAGTTACATCCTACTGATGCCTCTAGGCATCAAATATTGCTTGTATTCATTTGCATTAATCATTTTAAAACTATGCTATATACAAAGCATTAAAATGTTTAATCTTAAAGGTTATACAATGCCAAACACAACTATATTGATATTTGACCTGTGGCAGGGAAATATATATTAATTGCTGTTCATATAATATTTATTTATATTGCGATAATTTTCATGCTTTTCTAAATATCTCAACAACCAAGTAGCACAGACAGAAGTGCTTAGCTTCATATGAAAGCTTTCAGCTGGATGAACAAAATGCTACTAAGAGAGAGTGTGTGTGTGTGTGTGTGTGTGTGTGTAACTTGAGTGGTTGCAGAGATATTGTAAGTTGTTTACAAAATATTACAAACTTAATTGTTACTCTGTGTACTGTGACATAAAGTCCAGTTTAAAACCTAGAATATAAAGAATACTACCACTATAAAAATAGTTTGTGCTAAAGAGTTTGCCATTTACACTCCTTTAGTAAATCCCATAGTTCCAGAGATATGAACATTTGAAATGTGAGAACATAATTTGATTGTATAAAAAGCTTAGGGTCTGCCCATTGGAAGCTATGGTGCAAACTTCCAGAACTTCATTGGAGGGAATGAGTTAACAAAGTTCACACTGAATCCTAAACTCTGCAGAGATCAAGGGTACAATGGTGCTGGAAACATAGCTGGAGCACAGAATGCTTGTGCTGTTCTGTTTCAAGAAAAAGTGCCACACCCTATTTTTTTTTTCAGTGTGCAAGTCACCAGCTGAACCTTGTGCTTTCAAAGGCTTGCCAAGTTTCAGAAATATGAATAATGCTAAATTTAATGAAGGAAGTTGGTTTGTTTTTTCAAGTATTCTCCAAAAAAAGGCAAAGGTGTCTAGAGGTATTGCATTATATGAATTTACAGTGAACGGCAAATGGCCAAAACCCAATAGAAAACCAAAAGCTTAACTTATTTTGTGAGACCCGCTGGATGGAGAGACATACAGCCTTTGATAACTTCTATCATAAGTATGAAGCACTCCTTCACTGTTTAGACAATATTACGAGTAGCAGAGGGTCATATTGGGATGTAAACACTTTGGCAGATGCCAGTGGATTGCACAGTTCACTTACTTAAGTTATGCTTTATTGTTACTTACCAGTCAGCAAGGTTCTTTTTTGGCTTTACTAAGCCCCTTAGCAAGCTTCTGCAAGGAACATCACAAGATATACTGTATGCATATGAGCATATGCTTGATGAGCTGTGTGTTATTCATGCAAACATTGAGTATGAGTTTAGGAATATATTCAGAGAAATGTCAGAAATTGTGAGATTCTGCAGTAAGGCTGATTTACCATTTCCACATCTTTGTAACCAGCAGACAATGAGTAAAAATGCTGATGGAGACACTTCAAAAGTGTACTGGAGAAGAGCAATTTTTATTCCCTTTTTGGATCACTTTATTCATGAACTGTCCAGTCAATTCAGTACATTGGTATCAACAGCTATATAAGGATTCCCAGTAATTCCATCAAATTAACAACCTAACATCAGAATGAGGGAATTCACTTAGAACATTTTTAGACTTGCCTTCATCAACAGCATTCCACAAAAAACTCAGACTTTGGAAAAGGACATGGGAATCTTTATCAGTCACTTCTGCACTTACTTGAGACAGACATACTCACAAACAAATGTTAATTTGTTTCCAAATATTTCCTTCATATTAAATTCATTTTTGGTCACTCCAGTCACAACTGCAGTAATAGAGAGGGCTAATTCAGCCTTAAAACTGATAAAGTCCAAACTCAGTAGTGCCATGGGACAAGAGTACCTTAATAGTTTAGTCCTGTTGTTCATGCATAGAAACATTCCAATAGACTATTCCTTGGTAACTTGACTTATTTACTGACACCCAAGAAGAAACTGCTAATTAAACCACTTTATTAACAGCTGAACATTACTATGAGTGGAAGTTTGTGAGATATACTACACCACAACATGAGAAAATAGTGGACATGAAATGCTTAGTGTTACACTCACAAAACAAAGATTTGGTAAAGAGACTGACTTGCTCTCCGTTCATGTCTAGTTTTCTACATATCTTTTGATGGTATAATGTATTGACTGCTTATGTGCTATTTTATGCTGTTTGCATTAATTATATCAGTTGGGGATACCTTCATGAGAAGCTGTGTCTGACAAGGGAGGTATACAGTAATTCCATGGAAGGTAACTGGGAACAGATGCCATGGCTGCAGCACTTACAAAGGGATATTTCCTGTCCTTATAGTAATTAGAGAGTTCAGCATCCAGGAAAATTTGTTTTGAGGGGGAAAAACATTGACTTACAGTATCTTGGCTACTTCAAGAGACATGAATTTTGGAAAAATATCAAGGTTACAAAGAACACTGAATGACTATCTTTGGACGTTGACTACAGAAGGAAGAAAGACAAAATCCCAATAATAGGATTGATAAAGTCTTGAAACCATTCTTGTCATTACCCCAATGATTTGTTGTTAGAAGGAAAAAGAATATTTAAATATTTTGAGTGATTAAAGGGCGTGTAACAGAAAACAAAGTTTGATTTAAACCAGTGAAAGAAGTGTACATTTTAAGAAAACCTTTTTTTTGTTTCTTTATGATCTGTTTAGAAAAGATGTTTTCGGATAGTTATGTTTTCCACAACTGAAGCAGAATAGTTAGTAATTCACTCAAAAGCCTCTACATGTGTGGTTTCTGCCTCAAGAAGTTTTGTATGACAGTAAAGTGGATTTCTAGTTAAAATTTACATGTGAAATGCAACTTTTCCTTAAGAGAAAAGTTCTCACAGACCTGTTCTTTGTGAGTGCATAAAACTCATGACTATTGAAAGAAAAGAAAGTCTTGCTTGCTACTGTGATTATACAAATGAAAAAGTGTTACAATCTAGTGACCAAACATTAATTTGTTGTGAAAAAAGGAGACTCCTACTGGCAGGAAAAAGGTTTACAATGAAAATAAATGTCTACTCATTGTTATTCTCTGCACTTCTAAAACAAAAAGGAAGTGTGCTGTGCAGTTTGTTTGACATACTTCCAATGAAGCTTTCAGTCACTGAAAAGTATATTGAAAATTTTAAGTTTTGTTTGGGTCAGAATGGGAAAATGTGCTGTAATCATAGACAGATTTCTGAACTTTACAAAACAGCAGTGCAGCCATTAACCTGTACATGTTCATACATGTTCAGCTTCCAACACAGGCCTGAACAAAATCTGCTGCGGCTTTAAAAACAGAAAATCAGTATAAGAAGTAATCTGCCCAGATGACTTCCATGATGGCAGCACATTGAGTAACAGCTTAATTCTAGCTCTGCCAGTGTGAAAACAGAAACTTATCAGAGAAAGCCAGTGAACCTAGATTTCTGGGTAAATTTCAATGACTGGCTAGTAAGTGCACTGCCTGGATGCAGTGGTGGCTGGTGACTTCAAATCACAGGGGGGGCTGCAGGAGACAGCTGAATGGGTGGGGTCAAGGGGAAGGGGTGTGGTCAACTAGAAAAGGGAGGAGCTATGCACAAAACCACAAAAACTAACTTTAATTAAATACGCTGCCCTGGGTGGCAAACCATCATTATGAAAGTCCAATCAAGACAAAAATAAGTGTAGAAGAATAAAAATATTTTAATGCATTGGCTGCATGACAGCTTACTTAATATCTAGATGGAAACAAAAGGTTGTGAGGCATGAAAAAATAAATTACTTTTTAAATACATTACTGGAATGCCAGTCAAAATCAAGTATAAGAAAAACCAGAAGCACTCAACTCAAACCACTTCTCCTTGCACTGCAGTTCTAATTATAATATATTCAGCTTTATTAAAGTATCAAGTAACATGCTGAAAGTAGAAATCTATGTGATGCCCCCACTTGTAAAAATGTTTCTTATCCAAAAAAGACCTGCTGCCTGACGACTTATTTCATGGGGAAAACACGATCAAAGTAAAAAATGAAAAGCAAACAAGAAACAAGCTCAAGATACATTGCTTAAAGGATTACTGTACAGGTTATGGACCACACATGATTGGCATTCTGTTTAGTTTACAGGTAAAGTCTGTAGAGATGACTGGAAGTCTCCAACAAGTGTAATGAGCTTTTTAAAATAATGGAATCATGTCCTTTAATACCCAAGGCTTATACATTATCTAGTCAAGTATTCTCTGCGTGGCAACAACAGAAAGGCTTTCAATGTTGGCAATTCTTTAACAGTATGCTTATTAAAGCTTACTTGCATCTTACGATCTCAGACAAGCTTACCTTATGGTCATTAAAGCATTGCAACTTAAACACAGCAACAGGCACTTTGAGTAATAAGCATAAATCTGAGTAATAAGCATAAATCAACAGTACAAAAATATGACAGAAACCAGACCATTCTGCAAAATCAAGGACAGATGAAAAGCCACTGTAGTACTTATGCAGTGTGTCCTCCCCATCCAAGGTAGACACAACTACTCCTTGCCTTGCTTGGACGCATCCAGAGTCACTACATGGGGGAGTGGGGTGCAACAAGTATGTCACAATTTGAAATGTCTCTGGCTGACTATGATGGCCCTGACACATTTGTCATACCTCTCAACCTCAAGAGCAAGAAATCTGGACAAAGCCATACACAGAAGTGGGACAAAGGCCCAAAAATAAGGACAATTTTAAATATTGCTCTAATAAACTTAGAAAGATAATAGAATAGGTCTCTTGCATTAGTATGAATTTTCTGAAGGGTATAAAATCTGAAACTCAAATGTCTGTCATTTTCTAACTTCAGTCTTTCTTAAATGCATGGCAATGACATCCCTAACACACATGTAAACTTTAGCAATCCTAGTTTTATACTGACTTCAGCAAATACAATACATTGTGTGACAGACTCCTGCCTCACCAGATTAGTGGCTGTTCAAAGAACATACCTCTTCGATCTCTATTGCAAGAATCAGGGATGAAGTTAAAAATAATGCATGACAAAGACCGGCAATCAGGAAAAGATTTTAAATACCTCTCATATATGTAGAATATTCCTAGAAGAAAACGTTTTGAATTACCGTGCATTCTCTATAGGATATAAAGTCTAAAACTCAAATATCTGTCATTATATAGTAATTGGAAACATCAACAATTTGCTAGAAAGCCACAAAATGTATGAGAAATAGACAAAAAATATGAGACAAAAGAGGGATATTCTGCAAAACCATGGATCATGGCCAGCTTTGTTCCACACAAACAGTATTCCAAGCTGCTCCATATAAATTACATTAATTCTGCAAAGCCAAAATTATATGCAGACAGCTGCTGTTATTCATATTCCCACAGAAATAGGCCAGCACGTTTATATGTTACACTAATTCACTTAGAAAGTTACTAAAGCAACAGGCTTTGCATCAGCAGGCATTTTCTGAAGAAGAAAAAGAACAAGCATAGAACTCCAGGGTCTGGCATTTTAACTGACTGCAATCCTCAGTGGTTTATAAGGAAAAATAAACAAATGAAGACACAGAGCAGGAATATGAGGCAAAATCGGAATATTCTGTAACACTGTGGACAGTTGAGAACTGCGGTTAGCCAGCCATCCGCAATATCTGCTTGCCTGCCACATACCCCTCAACTTCTTTTTTCAATAATTCCAGACAAAGCCAAAAATAATGGGTATGGGGTGAATAGTCAAGTTTTAAATATTGCTCTAATTTACTTAAAAAGGTTAATAGAGCAACAGGTTTTGCATTAGCATGCATTTTTGGAACAACAAGAAGTATGGAACTCTAATGGCTGGCATTACTGACTGCTTATAATCCTCAACATATTACCAGAAAAGCAATTTTTTTTGGGGGGGGGCAGGGAAAAATAAAAGGGAAAGTCAGGGATACTCTGCTGAATTTTGAACAGTTGAGAGGTTTGCTTGCCAGTAACAATAAAAACTAAGAAAAAAATTACCTCACATTATCACCAATTGTCTCTTTCCTTTCTCTTTATGCTGCAAATAGTTCCTACACTTTAAAATTTCTTTACATCCTGATCCATATTGCCAATGATGTATCTGATTCACTGTTTAAGTAGATTGTGAGTAGGACAGAGCAGAATGCCAACAAATTCAATAGCCAAGTTTACAACACTACCACCCACACCCCCCAGACACTACAGCTGATTTATCTTCATACAGGGGCACTGCGTGCCATTTACTTATTTATTTTCTTAAAATAAAGAAACACCACATTTATAAATTAAGAAAGTAAGTGCACTGATAAATAAACATCAGAAAAGCACTCCTAGCAGAACAGTGCCTTAGGCAGCCACCTAGTTTAGCTATGCCTCAGACAAGTCATGAGTACGACTCACAAGAAGGGGCTCCATTGTCAGAATTTGGGTGCACATGTGGTGCCCACTTCTAGAATAGTAAATGATTAAGCTGTCATTAATTTTCGGGGCTCACTGTCACTGTACCCCACTGTCAGCACATGGGTGACATAATTGTAGTAATACTGGACTGCTTGTGCTCTCTTTTTGACTATATTCCATCCTGGCATTTTACTATCTGCTAAGCTATCAGGTACATGGATTCAAATTTCTTCCTAGAGTTGCATGGGTTGTCCAGATCCTATAACCTCTGAATTTAAATCTATAACCTAGGATTATGGGCTGGGACTGGTTTCATTTATCATTTTGGAGTACTGAATGCCAATGTAAATATTATAAAAAATGCTATGTTTTAAGTATTTTGATTAAAAATATTAATAATGTCATTAGGTAACGTAAACAGCATCTAAATATATTTTTAAATAAGTTGGGTAAAGCCATGTACTAGCTAAAAGAAAAAATGTCTTCAAGTTGGGTTAATAGGTCAATCTGAGACTAGTTGTATGATTTGTTCTTGTATGACAGAGGGATTTTTCTAAGACATGGTAAAATTTACTACATTCTCATTGTTTTGTTCATGATGCTATGTAGTAGATACTGGTGTTTGAGTAGTGACACTCTTTGTGCCTTGGTTGGAGATGTAACCTTATGTCTGAACAGAGATTCCCAGAAAGGAAAACTTTCTGCAGCAGTTTACAGACTAGGAAGCGCTAGAGAAATTTTATGGTCATGAGCCTGGAGTGGGATGTACTGAGTAAGAAAACAAGTTCATTTTGAGACTGCAAAATATTCACCTTAGCTAGGCTAAAAGTTTATACCTGGATCTTTTACTTGACAGTGCAGAAATCTATGCATGTACATTTTGCATTAGTGAGACTATATATTTTTTCAATATATGCTTTGCAACGTTGGATAAAGCAACATGAGAGATGAAGGAAAGATGTGTTTTAATTTACTTCTATGTCAAGCATCATCAAACATATCACAATGTATATATTCAGTCTGCCAGCCAAGAGGAAAAATTAAATTAATTACAATTACAATGTACCAGACATAATTAAGATTAAGAAACTTGCTAAAAGGTGGGACTTTGCCAACCCAGACAAAGAAATGGTAACAAAATTATACAGACTTCTTTTCAGAAAAGGTGAGATGCAAAACTTTAGCAGAGCCTGAGATAATCCTTGATAAACTTGACTACAATCACTATTTTTGAAATAACATATGCATAAAACTCTGTTCAGAGTAGCACAAAGGTCGGTGACCTAATAAAATATGATTTTCTCCCCTAAGCAGAATATCAGTCAATCAGCAGATTTCAAAGAAAGCCTTCACAAAAGCAATCAGCTACAGATGTGTACTGTTGAATGAATGTATTATTGAATCTGGAACACATACAAGGGAAAAAGAGTTAACATAATACTTACTTAATTCTGCACCCGTCCTTCACTCTTTCTTCTTCTTTCTTCTGCTCTTCTACAGGCGCTGTCCAAATGATAAATCCACCCAAAAAAAAAACGAAATAGAAATGAAATGCAAAAAAAAAATAAATAAATAAAATGATCCCAACCAAACCAAAGACAGTAAATAAAGATGCAGAAGCTAAACTGAACTGAACAACTGACTGATTGATTCTCGCTCTTTTCCCAGCGCATAAAGCCTGGGAAGAGAGTGACAACCAATCAGCAGCATTTTTCCAGCAAGCACGTCATGACGTGCCTGCGGACGTCGCAGTCCGAGCCCCTTCCAAGTCTATGCGGACTTCTGGGCCACCACAATAATGCTTCTTTGCATCCTCCGGGTTGCAATGAAAACAATGTGCAAGAAAAAAAAAAAAAAGCACTGTTTAAAACCGCGATTGACGTGCGCAATGCGCATGCGCATACTTTCGAGTCACGGACTCGAAATTTAAAGCGCAAAAAAAGATTTTTTTTTTTTTTACATTAAAAAATCAAAAACTAAGCAACTAAGTCAACTGAGCTGAGGGGGCTGCAGTCCGGCAGTCCGATGCCACGAGCCGCCCCTGCCTGGATGTCAGGAAAAAAGAAATACAGAGGGCCTGAAGGAAAGTCAGCTACAAAATGTGATGAAGAAACACTCACTGGGAAATATACTGTAGCTGTTCAGCAAAAAGCAGTGCAAGCTCCAGACATGACTTCCAGTAACCTAGAGGAAAGTATAAGGCAACTGCAAACATACCTGGCTAAAATAAATGAAACACTGATGGAATATATGAACTCAAATGATAAAAGGTTGGACAAAATGGAAGAAGCTTTAAACAGATATTTAGATAAGGTGATACAAAAGCTGGTTGAATATGAGACTACACAAGGACAGCACATAGGGAAAACCTGAGATTTTCTGCCGTACCTGAGAATCTGGAAGGAGCAGACTGTATTAATTTTATGAAAGCACAAATAGGCAACTGGACAAGTATTCCACAAAGGGAATTGCTAAATGAAATGGTGCATCATGTGTATGCTTCAAACCTGGCTATGAGAAAACAACCTAAACCTTTAATAGTAAAGATATAATCTTACCAGCAGAAGGAGTTGATTCTAACAAAACTGTGGCAGAAAGACAAAATACTAAAACTGGGAGGCAACAAAGTGTGAAGAGGAGTAAATTGATCCCATTATTCAGGAAATGTCAAGAAGAAGGCATGAGATTCAAACTGCTGTACCCATCTATCTTCAAAATATTTTTCAGGAGGAACAAAATATTTTTTTAATGAAGTACATGCTAAGGAGGAAATACAAACATTTGTACAACAAAAAGCTGTGAAATAGAAGGAGATTGTGCTTCTTGTTGGTCTGGTAATAAAGACCAAAGAGAGACTCTGCCAGTGAAACCTTTTCCAGTGTCTCAAAGGAAAATCATTGAGAGATGGAAAAAAGCACAAGAGTTGACTAGAAGAATCTAGAGTACATTGGAAATTAAGCTGAGACAGGGTTTGGGAGAAGGAGATGAACAGGAAAAGAACAAGAAAATCTGTAAATATTAAACTTTCTATGACTTTGTTAAACTTGTAGGGGACTCTAAAGCATATACCCTACTTCAGGTCATTAATGTTTAGAAAAATACTCAGGAGAGGGAAGAGGATGGAGAAATGTACTGTAAGTAAAACAATTTTTTTCATACTAGTACTATTTAAATGGTGCATGATTTATTTGCATGTTATAAAGTAAAGCTTTTTTCAGTTATTTTTAAGTGTAATGGGGATACTAATGTAAATAGGTGCTCCTGTTATTTCTTTTTGTTTCTTTCTTCCACCTTCTGTCTTTTTCCTTGTTGAGTTTTAAGAAATGTAGGCAGTATAAAGTAAAAACAAAAAAAAGATCTGTCCCTAGATTTAATAAAATCCATGTAGGTATAATGTAGAGCCTACATGGAATGTTACCATGTCCATGTACATGGTTCGCCCCTGGCAGCGCACCATGCATATTAATCATGGCACATTGCCAATGTAGACCCATGGAACACAGTTATTGAATCAGTGTAGAGAGCTAACTGTGCTGTGTCCACAGATGAGTAACACACTCCCTGCACTGTCCAGTTGTATTATATCAGTGTAATTTATTATTATTATTTTTAATTTTTTTATAAAGCAAAATATGTTTATACACTGCTTGGCTGGTTTGCACACTGCTAAGCACTGCTTAGCTGAGCTGGTTTGTGTGGCGCTAAGCAATGTACCACATTTTTAAATATAGCCCAATGGCATTTACAGGTGGGAAACAGGCTATATTAAGCTCACTAGGCAGGAATATAGCATAATCTGTTGGAGTTCGAACTGTGTAGTGACTATGGCTGGCATTGGAGGGGGGTGCATGCTTCCGTGCACAGTGGTGGGGCATTCAAGAGTCCAGGGTCATGTTTGGACTCCTGGTGAAAAGCCATGATGACCAGCTGCTGCAGGGAGGGTTCCTGAGCTCAGCATGCAAGGCGGAGGCCTGGGACTGGCTGGCACATAAACTCACGAGTGTGACAAGTATCCCCCTCATGGGTAAACAGGTTTGTCACCACCATGACAACCTGAAGCATAGAAAGGGGATCTCTTGGACACCTGGGTCTGAGAAGCTTGGGCAGGGAATGCCCCACAAGTTTGTAAGTAATTTTACTTTTGTTTCACCAATACCTAATCTGAATGTCTGATAAACTGGTAGCTTCTCTCCCTACAGTTGCAGAGGAGAGAGCTTGCAACATCAAGGCACATGCTGGGCACTTGGCCAGATTGCACCGTGAGTGCGGTGAGTACAGATGTATTTTGCTATCTATAGTCAAATAAGCAAGAAAGAGTAAAGCATTAACTGCATGAATGTGGATGTAGAGCTGTACTGCAATAAGTGACTACTGCCAACTCTAGAGCAATAAGCAGGGAAGACTAAAGCATTAACCATGATAAAGTATATGCAATAAAGTTTCTAGTGCAATAAGTGTGGAATTACAGCTGTATTGCAACACCTGCATTATGACAACTTTTATGCAATAAAAACTCGAAACTATACCAGTAACTGCATGAAGGTATCTCTAATAAAGCTATGTTGTGCAATAAGTGTGGAATTAGGGCTGCTTTGTAAGAAATCGATTATGACAACTGTTCTGCAATAAAAACATGAATCTATACCAGTACCTGCATGAAGGTATATCCAGTAAAGAGTGTTGTGCAATAAGTGTAGATTCTGAGCTGTTTTGCAAGAAATGAATTATGATAACTGTTCTGCAACAACACATGAAGCAATACCAATAACATCATGGTATATTGTGCACATCATGATTGCATTGTTTTAACAATTGCATTTCAGTTATATGCAGTCAGGCTCTGAGGTATAGTGCTGCAGTCAAGTATAACCATGTAATAGCTGTAGACTGCAAATATAATGGCTGCAAATGTATATGGGTAAGGTAGCCAACCCAAAATTCTGATATTGCTTGTTGACTTCACAGATATTTTAACCCACTAACAATATATTATGTACACCTGCATTCTATGTAGCAATGTATAGGTTACCTAGTATCTCTGTCATGCTTGAATTTCATGCATGTGTGTTCAGCTGTCTTTGCAGTCTAGTATAAAACTGTAGTACTATTACCATGTCATATTTTGGTTCCAGGTGAGCTCTAGGCAAATATAAGTCAGTCAGTAATCAGCAGTGACTCAGTAGCTCAGTTTGTTAATTGCTCTGTATGAAGTACGTTTTGCCACACACAGACCAGGGTTCAAATCCAGTGCTATGTAGCACTAAATATTACAGTATTAGTCACGTAATGATTACAGATTTTCCCTCCACAGGAACTACAGATAAATGGGTGAGTTAGCCCATATTATGAGTAAATAACAGTGTGTTTAGATGTCAAAGACTGTTAAAATCATTACCAGGTGTGTGAAAATACAGCATAAAATAAAGGAAATAAGTATAATAATAATAAAAGAAAAGTCCGTGGTGTTGCAGAGGTAGCATTGTTGTCTCACAGCAAGAGGTTCTCCCATTTGATTCTCGGCTGGAGTGCAGGGAGTGACTTCTTTGTGGAGTCTGCATGTCCTCCCAGCGGGTCGAGTGGTGTTCTGAAAGACATGCGTGAATGGGCGTGCCTTCGTTGAAGGTTGGGCATCGAGCTGGCAACTCGGAACTATGAAAATCTGTGTCAATCATTAGCAGACCGGAGTTCCGCTGTGGCGACCCCTAACTGGGAAAAGCCGAAAGACAAACAACAACAACAAATAAGAAAAGAAATAACATTTGTAATCACTGGTATGGCTGTATGCCTGAAGTGTCTGTTAAAGGTTGCTGCAGTCAATTAATACATTCATTGCAGATGTCCCCTGCAGTCACTGCTATTGGGTTCTAGCCTCATGGCGGCCAAGCAAGGTGTGATAGTTATTTAGTTTTTGTACTGTACACATACATGTCTATCAAGTGTCAATCTGTCACATAATGTAATTAGTAGTGCATAATCCCTCTGTCACAGATTTATCATTGACATGATTATCTAAACAAGAAAATATCATTACATCAGCCCACAGTACACCTTGGTAGTTATATAGGTCCACCTGATGTGCAAGTGTTCTGTGTAGATTAGTACCTGCAGTTGTTACCCCTTGGCCCATACTGTCCCATGCGAATAGCTTGAGAGGTATATACATGCTACAGCAGTTATAGTTCACTTGTACACATAAAGGACAGACCTGTAGAGTAGATAACAGTACTATTCTCAACAAAATACCCTAAAATGGTATTAATGGACTGTTTATTTCTCTCTCCCCACCCCTTATCTTCATTTATTTATTATTGTTATTCATTGGTTATGGTATACTATGAATATATGTTGTTACATTAAACTTAATTTTGGGGCATGTGTTTTATTATGGTTATGTATTATAATGGTTACATATTAACATATCTTGTTGAATTGCCTATATTGTTGGCCTTATGCCATAACCGTTACTGGAATGCTGTTAATATACTGACTGTTCTGTTATTTATTGTTGTGTTTCATATAATATGCATTGAAATGTAATTGGGTTATTTCCAGTATTCTGGCATTCTATTATTAACAATATGTTTTGTTCATAACTAACCTATACTCATTGCTATACCTCCATCACCACAGCACAACAGGGTAGGCCCATTCCCCGTGATCAGCCTACCCTACCTCAGCAGGCAATGGCACTGGGTCCTGGCACATCTGGGATCCAGGCTGGTGGTGCCCCTCTGCTGCCCATGCAACACCTCCAGGTGGAACCGTCTCAGTGGATGGGAACTGGCCTCCCCCAGGAGCAGTGGCAGAGGGGAGATAGTCTCCCAACAGCAACTACTGGCTATAGAGTGCAGGATCATTCATCGGAGCTATGAACATTGCCTGCACCAGATTGAGGGCACACTGGCCCTGGCACCCAGCCTCCAGCACAGCCACCTTTAGGGCAGTGAAGGAGCAGAGTGGAGTGCCCATGGGTGAGGATGTCAGTCACACTGCTGCTGTCTGGAGGCACATTTATCCCAGACTCCACAACACACTCCCCATCTAAGGTGTTTACCCCCAATGTGTCACACACCAGCCCTGTCTGCTGTCTTGTCCATCTGTAATTGCATCCTCTCCTACCCAACTTACCTCCCCACATGTGCCTATATCCCTTCTGCAATATTCCACCCTCTCTCCTTAAAACAAAAAATGGGCACCTGTCCCACAAAAAAATATTTCCCCATTCATAGCTCTCCATTTCACACACATGTCCACTGGACACAACTAATTTGGTCCAATTGGCTTGACAACACATTTATGTTGTCATTACCCCCTCTCTCTGCAGTTTGAGAGTCCAAATTTATGTACAAAATCTGTCAAAATGCACAGTTGTTGCTGTACAAGAAATTAATAGCTATGGTTCTTTCCTAGACATCTGTACCAGCTTTTCACTATGTTTTTTCCCTGCTTACCTCCAATTCACCACTGTCCTATTCCCCCTTCTCTTTATTTTTTTTAGCGCAGGTTTGCGCAGACAGCACTGCGCTACTTTGCTTAGCTCAGCTTAAATGAGCTTTAATGTGCTTCAAAGTGCTTTAATGACTATATGTGTCCATTTCATTGGTACTCACATGTACAAAAGAAACAGTTCTCCCAGGTCCCTCACCACTGTAGCATAGTGCATTAACCCACCATGCTACACAAGTTTTAGGTTACACAGCTGTTTCAAGCAATACAGTACATACTGATTGCCACTGACAGACTGAAATTAAACCTAATGGGAAAAATGTGAGTGTACCTGGAACAGTGATGCAAAAATACACCAGTAGACAGCCAAATAAATAATAATGGCAGCATGTGAGGCCTGTGATAGCAGGTAAATGTTTTCTTTTATCAGCAATATCTTTAAACACACCTGCTAAGGCATCATTGGCAGAGTACATATGTTCATCTGGGACCCTACTGCAGAAAAACAGCCTATGAAAACCATCCCCATACTGATGAATGCAGACAAGGTGTGTCACAGCCTGTATGTCTGCACATATGTCTTGCAAATACACCTGTACAGCACTGACTCAGTAGCTCAATCTGTTAAATGCATTCTATACAGTACATTTTGCCACACCCAGTCCTGAGTTCAAATCCATTGTGTTGCACTTCATTTACATTGTTGTGAAGACAGCAAGTAATGGCTGAGTCATGCAATTGTAATCCCTACAGGTTACTGCTAAGGAATTAACTGCTACCCATTTTTGCAAGTCAAAGGCCTGCAGGTAGGGACACACTGCATATATTCATATAACCTAACTATATGTCACCTACTATGTTATTGGCACTGTTTCAGAACAGATGTACCTTAAGCACATGTCTTGATTGGACTGTAAAGGGTACCCTTACCATGGCTCTGCTGTAATGATAGGGTGACACTGCTGCCACAGTTATACTTACAGCTTGCTATCCTCCAAAGTGTTCACTCACATATGCTGCTGCAGCCTGGAGCATACACAGCTGTACATTAAGGTACCTGCTACAGACCTACCATACCTCCCAACCCCTAGAACAGGGGATCCAGACTTAACCATACATGGGTACACAGGACCAGAGATAGGGACATGTTTAACAGTTTGCCCCTACAAAGATAGTAGGTTGATAGCCTAGCAGCTACTGCATTAGCATGCATATTCTGATGGGTATGAAGTGTGATACTCACATCTCACTCCCTTACTGACCTCAACCCACAATGTTTGCCAGTGAACTGCCAGATGACTACAATGTCTTGGGACACTGACCAAACATATGAGGCAAAACTGTGGACATACTTCATACATCTCTACAGAGGACATTATTTGTACCTACCCTCTATGATGCTGTAGTCTCCACATCTCAGTAATGTCCATCTCAAAAACTAAGAAAGGGGCCAAGGCCTAGATGAAGGACTTATATATTGCACTGTGGTGCCATGTCATTGGCTAATGATAGTGCAATTCAGCTGTTTTTGATGCAACTAGCAAGTCTGAGCCACATATTGCTGCAGAGGCAATTACCTGTTAATGAGAATTACCTACAAAATGCAAGCAACTGCTTGTGGGGAACAGGTCTGTATGTGTTTTTAGTCACATATGCAGTGTATGTGCAAAGCATGTGCAGAGGAATGCTTCAAAAAATGGAATACTTCACTCTACCTGGTATGTAATAGATTTCCCCATATAACGGGATGCATATGAGAGGATGGAGGTATGGGGAATAGGGATTACAACAGTAGGCTTGTATTAGATCTCTGGTATTGTCATGCCAGTGATACTCTTCTGTCCAACACCTACAGGCATGCCTCTCAACTATTCCTGCTTTGAATCACATCTCCTCTGTATCCTTGTCAATCCCTCCTACAATGGTCGGCTGTTGTAGTAAAGATAGTGGATTACACTTAAGACATAGTGACAATAAGTAAGGGTGTACACTTCTGTAACATCAAACAATGTACTGTAATTCACCTCCTCTCAGTCTGTCGATGTCACACATAATTAGTTCTAATATTGCAAAAGTCACTGATGTACTCTAGCTAAGTCTCTGTTTCATTTACATTCTTCCTTGTTTGGTTGAAAGCTATGCCTAACATACCTCTCCTCCTCCTACAATAAGACACCAGGACAAAGCCATAATTAATGGGGGGACAAAGGCCCAAAGTCAGCGGCACAGTATACATATTAGCCATGCAAAGTAGAATTTGAATAGACTAACAGATATTACTGTAGCATAAGTGTTTTCTGAGAGGTCTGATGTGTGACAGTCAGATTCTGTTTTAATTTTCTAAGAGCAACCATCAATGATTAACCAACCATTTGTCAGACATCCACGGGTTTGTGCAAAAAGGACCACAACTGTGAGGCAAACATGTTGACATTCTGAAAACATCTGTATAGTTGAGAGGTATGATGCCTACAGGGAACACATACTATAGCAGGTTTGCATTGCTTTCATTGTGGCACACTGGTGTTGCTGGACTGTCCCCATATAGTTGTAATAGCACACTGCTATTTGTCCGACAGTGGCCGTATGACATATTAGTGGGGATTTGCCCATAGAGGACACACCACAGTTGACTGCAGTGATAGGTGTAGACATATACAGCAGAACCTGTCACGACACACAGGGACATAACCCAGTATTGTCATGTAGTGTGTTGCCAGACTGTGGGGTATGATGTGTGAGGGAGCAATGGATAGTGCAGGCCATTATGGGTGTGTAGGGTCTGTACATAGTGGACATTCATATAGCTGGTCCTGTAATGTGTTCCCCTCTTATTGTCTTGCAGGAATGATGTAGCGACAGAGCCGTCCACCATTTTCATCTGCACAGAATGATGTTATACCAGATGCCCTCAGACTCCACCATCACATCCTGCTTTCTAGAGGTTACCACAATCATGAGCAGCATTGTGGGGTGACCTTGTGAGGGTTATTAATCAGTTTGGCCAACAGGACGGGACCTACAAGCAGGTCTGACACTGGGCCATGGACATGGTCAATGCTGCATGTCAAAGGGCAGATGAAGTTGCCAGGGATAGTGTTGCCACAGGTGGAGAGCCTGCCACAGAAAAACCACTCTCTGCCACACAGGATTTCCTGGCAAACCTAGGATCAGCCAACAGCTCCCAGGTGTCCATTACGCCATATATCCTGGAGGTGGGTGCCACAGTGTCCACATCAGAGGAGTATCCAGGTAAGCTTACTCTGTTCATGAGTATGATACTGTATCAGTCATTGTGGAAGGCTCTGCATACCAGTACATGGGTGTCAGGTCTATCTGCATTGGAGGGTTGGGTTTTACACACAGTTGTGCACACATACTGAGAATGTCAGCAGTATAGCCAGTATCACATTAGCTACTGTACATGTGGATATATGCACATATTACTATGTAACACTGCAACATCTGGTGTTGCTGACAATAAATCTCCCTCACCTTTTCGTAGTTCCAACAAGTGTGGCCGGAGTCAGTGGTCTTGTACCTGGTAAGTGTGATACTTTTGTTTTACAGATTATTATGAAGCCCCTGCACTGGCTCAGTAATCAAGGAGCCTGAATTCTCACAGCTAGCACCAGTAAGGGGTGTGCACATTGGGAGGATGACAAGTATGCACACACAGTACAGTATGATTTCCCTTAAGAGCACACAGAGTTCACAGTCAGTCTGAGGCTGGTTTCTCTCTCTTTTTCCAGGTTCCCAATAAGACTCCCCATTGGCACAGCTATAGGGTTAAGATCTCAGCCGAGTGGTCAAGCCAAAACCTCCAGTACCCTCTCTGTCTAACCAGTGCTTCATGTCCCTGCCCACATAGGTGACACACACACACACACTTTGATATTTGATTGATATACAAACACACAGACACTCCTGGGGAAGGCTGGCAGAGGTTCACTAGCTATGCCCCCTTCTGCCCAGACTATAAGGTAGTACCAGTACTTATCAGTAACCATAAGGGCCTTCCCAAAGGGTGACCAATTCTACTGTGTAATGTTATTATTATCCAAATAGTAAGTGTGACCAAGACTTTTAAGGCTATTGGAGTGGCCTATACAGTGTCACCAAATATATAGAGCTTAAATATCTCTAAACAAACCAGCCATAATTAAAATGTTTAAATATATTTAATAATAAATAATAAAAGAACAAGACAATACTCAATAACTCAACACAGTAGCAACAGAGTTGAGAATCACATAAAATATTTTAAAACAAAATTGCAGGACAGTCTCACATAAATACAGAAAACATATAAACTAATCTTACTATATTCCTATCTATCTCTAAGAGAAATCACTGTACACTGGTTACTTACTATTAGCAAGGCAAATGCAGATGAGTGGATGTTCTTGCTAGGTCCAAAACCAACACAAACTGCATAGACTCTCTCTGAGAGATAGTTCTTAAATTAATAACACATTATTACTGGGTCAACTGGATGACATCACTATTTGTCACTTGCCTTCAGTTCCCAGGCTAACAGATACTAACAGAATTTAACATTTTTCTGTGAAAAATACTTATCTCTTGGAACTTTGCCTAGAACTGGAAGTCATAAAACAGTTAAACACTTTTACATTTGAAACCTGTGATTATTTCTGTTTCCAGGCAATAGAAAGAACTTCTAGCTGTAGACATTGTGTCTCCTAGCTGCCTTGAAACTGAGATAAACACAATTGTAAAACTATTCACTTATTTTCTTAGAGTTTGCAAGTTAACTGTTCTTTTCCATGGTTACATTCTTAAAGCTCAGTACAGAACATACAGCTCAACACACACTTCTGCACCAGTAATTTAATATCCACTTAACATATAGTTTTCTTACACTTGCAAGAAAAGCATACGAATCATATTAATATTCACAAATTACGAAGAATTATTTACAAAATTCCAGCTAGCTGGGCTGGCAGCCTCACAATCATATATACCCTATGAAAGTTAAGGGCTGCCATTTTGCTTTATGCATAACTGTTGTGCTTAGCCAGAGTAGAATAGTTGTATGTTCCACTTTGGAGCAGTTAAGTACAGTACATAGACTGGGGAATCAGAGGTGTGTATTT
Source organism: Protopterus annectens (assembly GCF_019279795.1). NCBI lineage: Eukaryota > Metazoa > Chordata > Ceratodontiformes > Protopteridae > Protopterus > Protopterus annectens. The sequence continues at coordinate 1,995,499,339 of NC_056739.1, forward strand.
GTACAAACATTAACACATTTGCACTTATAGTTATGAGCAGCTACACAGCCTGCTATACATGAGGCAGTACTCCAAGATGCCCATTCAAACACAATAGGGAGATGCCTCCAGTTGTCATCCCCCCATCTCCTGAAATCTCTTCCCTATGGAGAATTGACTAGGATAAGGAGGCTATGTAATAACACAAAAGAAGTAAATATTGAATTAGAGAAAACCTCACAATTGTTTATTAAAAGGGGCTATAGTGCAGATGAAGTACAGTTTTCCTTGGACAAGTTTAAGAAAGGCATTATATGTAAACCCAGTAATGGTTATAATATAAAATATCAGAATAGAATAAAATAAAAATCAGATAATTTAAAGAAAATATATGCAGTTATGACTTACAATTTGTTAGCAGAAGAAGTAAAACAAACTATGAAGTTCTATTGGACTTCTTTGTTTAAATACAAGGATTTGGTAGATATACTTGATAATAATCTAAACTTCTCATTCAGAAGAGGTAAAAATATAGAGGACATGTTAGTCCATGCTAGATATATAAGACCTAGTATAGGTCTGAGTTATAACCCTGATTTTCTGGGAACATATCCATGTACTAAATGTATAATATGTCAATATATAAGTAGGACACTTCAGTGCATTAATGGGAATATATTTTCAACCTAATGCTAAGTTTTCATGTAACATAGAAAGTATTGTATATCCATTGAGGTGCCCATGTGAAATGTTCTATATAGGTGAAAGTAAAAGGGCATTCAAAACCAGGATGCAGGAACATGTCAGAGACATTAGAAATGAGAAAACAGAGAGCCCACTTGCAATGCATTTTAAAAAAACATCACAATAGTAACCCAAAAGGCTTATTAGGAACAACTATGGAACATATTCATAGAACACAGTATAATAGCAATGTAAAGAAAAAAACTTTTATATAAAGAAACTCTTTTTATATTGAAATATAGCACTTTAGCCCCTAGGGGCATTAATATAGAATGCAACTGGAAAGTTTTTATATGATTTTTGTATTTGAAATGTTTTAATTAGTTAATTAATGTTTAAATGATTGATTTATTGATTAATTAATTTATATTATTGAATAAATATGTGCTGCATTTTCTATGTATGTATTCTCCTTAGAAGGCTACTGCCGAGGCGCTAGAGGTTGGATTAAATATTTATTGTGGAAGATCCTGGTTTTTGGTCATTTATATCTTGGATTTTACTTTGTTTTTTTATTTTATTTGTTGTGAAGTACAGTACATAGACTGGGGAATCAGAGGTGTGTATTTGTACAAACATTAACACATTTTCACTTATAGTTATGAGCAGCTACACAGCCTGCTATACATGAGGCAGTACTCCGGGATGCCCATTCAAACACAATAGGGAGGTGGTACATACCTGAGACAGTGATACTACAACTGGAATATCATTCTCATGATAGGTGCACTAGGTTTTATGTGTAGGTCTATCACATACATTGTCATATTGCATACCTTACAGGTGTTTTGTACAGGTGACATTAACCGGATGTAGGTGAGGTGCATGTTATAAAGGGCCTGACATGTCTGTGTATATTGTTGTGAGTTTGTGTGCTGTGCATGGGATCAGAGATGAAAAGATCTGGGACGTGTAATGCAGCTGTGGATCCTCAACTGTACGAGTCTATGTGGTTTACCATAATAATAATGCAGGTAATAATGTACTGCTTTTGTCTTGCTTCTTACAGGTGAACAGGGGGGTTTGGGGTCTGTCCCTCGCAACCTAATGTCAGTGTCTCATCGGACTCTGATGATGATGGTGGCAATAGTGAGGCACAGGTGAGGTTGTCGGGGGGCTGAGTCTGTCCCAGAGGTTGACATCCCTCTTCTCCCCCCCATTGTCCCTGCACACAGTCAGTATGCCCACACAAACCCAGTCCCCAGAGGCGACAGATATTGGACAGTCACAGGGTGGTGACATAGAATAGGACAGTGTGAGAACTATGGCATCAGTGAGTGTAGACACTGGCCATAGCCAGAGAGCTGGCGAGGTCCCACACAGGTAGATTGACAAGGGTGCTCAAAGAAGGACTGCTGCCCAGCCATCTCCTGTTGCAGGTGTCACATCACGGGTCATTCACCTCGTGTTTTGGGCTGTCATAGAGACACAGGCACATTCTGAATGCAACACCAGATTGATACTTAGGGTTATGGATGGAGCACAGTCTGGCACCCGTGACTGCCTCCACCACATTGGTGACACCCTGGATTGTTTCACTGATGTAGTGGACAGATAGTGGGCTGAGACAGTGTCTGTCTTTGACCGCACGGTTTGTGTGCTGGAACATCTGGTTGGAACTGGGAATTGGACACGTGGATGTAGGTCAGCAACACCATCTGAGAGTCCACGTGGCCGTGCACAGTCACACTCCCATAGTGGCAGTAACTCCAGTGCTGCAGAGGGAAGTGTTCTGTCCACACCACAACATGGCAGGACGTGGGAACGTGGTCCTGGGTGGTCCTGTGGGGACACAGGCCCAAAAGACAGCAGTCAACATCAGCTACTAGCACCACATCTGACCTGGGCATAATGGTGCCAGTACTACTCCTGGCAGAGCCAGTTCCCATGTTTGTGGAAGGAGACAGTGAACTGTCCACTCTACCATGTACACTCCACAGCTGTCCAACATACACATGTGTAGGGCTAGCACTGGGCTTGACTGTGTACATGCACACATTCAAACATCACTGTCACATGCAGGTCACCAACAGACCCACACGGCACCTTTCCATGGCCCATCTAACCAGCAACCCTTCCTGACTTAAACACATGCTGTCAACTGGCACAGCCTAGGCCTCTGGCACCCCCACACCACACACTGTACATGTGATGATACCTGTGCCACATCCCTGGCATCCATGTCTTCAGTGCAGGGACATGCAAATATGTAGTAAAAAACACAAAGACTAGTATTCAAAAAGCATTTAATAATCCTCTGACATCTCGGCTATGTGTCTTCACAGGAGAATACATGGTATCCATTGCATTCCATATTTATAATATACACAATAATATAATTAGCTAATAAGTCTATTAATCAATCACTTACAATTTTTTTTTAAAGTAAGACTCTCCAATTAAAATCCAGGTTCATTCCTTGTGGTGCCAAAGTGTCAATTTTTTAAAATATAAATAGCTTCTTTATATAAAAGGATATTTTAATATTCTTGTACAAATAACTGATACTTTTTCAAAACTTGTCCCTACTAAACCCCCTGACTGACTCTGATGTGCATAATAAAAATGTTCTGCTACTGAACTAGACATCTTAATATTTTCAATGTCCCTAATATGTTCCAATAATCTAACTTTAAAAGGTCTTTTTGTTTCACCAATGTAAAACTTGTTACAGGGAAATTTAAGCACATATATAATGCCCTCTGCATCACATCTAAAACATCCTTTGATATCAAATTTCTTCCCATTTATACTATCAAAACCTGTAACAATGTGTCTACAAGCTTTACATTTACCACAGGCCTCAGTTCCCTGTTTTTTAGGCATAACATAAAGTTTAGACTCTGTTTTAACTATCCTCCCTTTAACTATAAAACCTTTTATATTTCTACCTATTTTATATGAGATTTTTAAGTTGTCTGGTAACCAATTCCTTGTTTCCTTAGATTTTTTAAGTAGTTCCAGAAATATTTAACTATTTCTACCACCTTATTACTAAAAACACTATATACCGTCATGTCACAAAATACATTTCTGAATTATTTCTTTCCATGTTACTACTATAGTTTCTCATCTCCCTATTTCCTTTATAAGCCTGCGTATCAGCTACATTCATTTTATGATAGGCTTTATCTATTATTTGTTGGCTATACCCTCTAAATAGAACTTCATATACATTTTTTGTACCTCTTCTTGTAATTCTTGTATATCATTACATAACCTCTGTACCCTAATAAGTTCCCCTAATGGGAGAGCTTCTATGGTGTGAGGAGGGTGACAACTAGTGGCCTTAAGATATTTGACTTGGCCCTCAAATTTTCTATGTATCCTAGTATGTAAATATCCTTTAGATATATCTACATCAACATCTAAGAATGAGACTTTTGTTCCAATTTGTATACCCTTTTTGTTCCAATTTGTATACCCTCAAATTTCAGATTAAATCTATTCATTTGCAAATTTGAAATTGCAGAACATTTTTATTATGCACATCAGAGTCAGTCAGGGGGTTTAGTAGGGACAATTTTAGAAAAGGTATCAGACAATTATTTGCTCAAGAATATTAAAAATATCCTTTTATATAAGGAAGCTATTTATATTTTAAAATTTGACACTTTGGCACCACAAGGATTGAACGTGGATTTTAATTGGAGAGTCTTACTTTAAAAAAAACTTTTTGCAAGTGATTGATTAATAGAATTATTGGTTAATTAGATTATTATGTATATTATAAATATGGAGTGCAATGGATACCATGTATTCTCCTGTGAAGGCACATAGCCGAGACGCCAGAGAATTATTAAACACTTTTTGGATACTGGTCTTTGTGGTTTTTACTTCAATTTGGTCCTGCATTGTGGTTTAGTGATTATACATGGCCAGTGATCTGAACATAGACCTGCCAAGGGTGTTTCGAGGTACAACGGATTTTCAGCAGAGACCTATGGATAAGTATTTATCCCAACCGAATGAAAGGATGTTTAATTCTTCGATTACAGTTCATGCTGAGGCTGCTATTGGGTCCGTTGGTAATACACAGGCACAAACCTCGAATTTACCAGTGTGGAGCAAATGGGAAGTAGATCATAATTGTAAACTTTCCAATCCGTTCTCATCCATTGAATGGAAACAGCAGGTGCCCATGAGTTTGGAAATAAAGGTACTGTGTGACTGTTTAGAAAAGTTATTTTACAAAGAGACATCTGTGTTCCTAAATGTTCAGAGTTTGACTAAATATTTAGAACTAAAGATTATCCCCCGGGGTCTTAGAGTGTTTAAAGACCCAGCTACTCCTTTTGACCTAGACGATGATACTGATTTGGGTTTTCGTAAACGCTGGATACAAGCAGTCCATAAATGTACATCAGAATGGGTTGCTATACTTGTCGAAAGAGATAGGTTAAAGCAAAGTAATCTACAAAAAGATATAAATGTCACATGTAGCAATATTATGTATAAATCAGGTCTGGAGTTTTTAGACAATATTTTGAAAGATATTAATGATACACTGAAGGCATATGAGCAAGATATCATGGCACAAAAGAGAAATAAATTGATGAGAGATACTAACGACTATGACAATGGAATGGCCTTTGTATCTAAGACCAATAGGAAGAGGGAAAAAACGTCATGTGACATTTAAGGAAGGAACTGTAGGGGAAGAACGGCGTTCTTTTAGTTCGCGACCATCTTTTGAAACAGTTTCTTCTGGGGAAGAGGACTATCGTGTAGATAATAGTGAATGTCCACCCTTGCCGCCACCACAAAACAGTATGCAACATCAGAACACTTTTCGGAACCAAGGGGGTAATAAATCATTTCAACAGGGAAAGAAGCAGCAACGAGAAGGCAGTTTAATCAACATCAACAGTCATATCCCCAACATAATTCCCAGCAGTGGCAACAAAGGAATAAAAGGGGTAGATGGTAATCTGGACTCTTATGTGGTTAACTTGTCGGTTACAACTTAAATGTTTATGAAAAAGCTGTGTTAGAATGTGGTTTAAAATTGATCCCTGAGGTGATGCCTAGACTTCATGATCTTAAATGTGATGTATTTAAGTTAGTAAGAAAATTACACTTGAAACATATGTTTACACAGAGTTTTATTGATCCGCCATTGGCTGTTAGTTCTGATGAAGATGCAACTACTTTCAGTGATGACAGTTTCTTCTCCTGTGGTTCGAAGATGTTTTAAATGCATATTACTTATTTGATACCAGCAAAATAGAAGTGAAAAGTAAATTTATACCTGTATTTAAACATACAGATATTATACAATTTCAGAATATGCTTAATTATTGCATTGAATAAGAGTTTTTAAATTTAAAAAGTCTGGGGATGTGATGTATAATCTGACTAAAATGAATGGTTAGCACTGCAGACATTAGGCAGAAATGCAGATTTGATTTTTAAGCCTGCAGATAAAGGTAACAAATTAGTCATTTTACATATTTCACAGTATTTGGAAATGTGCTATAATCACTTAAATGACAAAACAGTGTATGAAAAAGTTTATGGTAATATGTATGAGTTGGCTATCTCTGAGTATGAGAAACTTTTATATAAAGGTGCTAGATTAGGGTATTTGACTAATGAAGATGTTAAGAAAAAGTTTATTAACAACAATGCCAGTATGGCATATTTTTATTGCGTACCCAAAATTCACAAAAACCTTAATAACCCTCCAGGTCGCCCTATTGTTTCTGGAAGCAATTACTTTCTATGTAATATAGGATGTCTTGTACATTAATTATTGTTGCCTAAGGTACTATTGTTGCCAGCATATGTGAAGGATGTGTCAAACATTTTACACAAGATACAAAATATAAGCTGGAATGAACAAATGTATTGGATCACCCTTGATGTTAAAAGCGTGTATACAGATATTTATCATGATTTTGGTTTGGAGGCTGTAAGGTTTTTTTTGGGACACGGCCCAGCAACAGAGTATATCATAGAAATGTTGAATTTTAGTCTCACTAATATTTTTTTTAAATTTAGGGTGAACTATATAGACAGAAACAAGGTACAACTGTGGGAGCGGTGTTTGCCCTCCATATGCGAACCTGAGTATGGGTCTGTTTGAATATGAGTACATTTATAAAAATTCATTTTTCCATCAACATATTAAAAGCTATAGCAGATTTATAGATGATCTGATTTTTTGTGTGAAGGAGGGGAAACAAAAGTTGATGAGTTTATTTCAAATTTGCAGATGAATAGATTTAATCTGAAATTTGAGGGTATACAAATTGGAAAAAAAGTCTTGTTCTTAGATGTTGAGGTAGATATATCAAAAGGATATTTACATACTAGGATACATAGAAAATTTGAGGGCCAAGTCAAACATCTTAAGGCCACTAGTTGTCACCCTCCTCACACCATAGAAGCTCTCCCATTAGGGGAATTTATTAGGGTACAAAGGTTATGTAATGATATACAAGAATTACAAGAAGAGGTACAAAAAATGTATATGATGTTCTTTTCGAGAGGGTATAGCCAACAAATAATAGATAAAACCTGTCATAAAATGAATGTAGCTGATACGGAGGCTTATAAAGTAAATAGGGAGATGAGAAACTATAGTAGTAACATGGAAAGAAATAATTCAGAAATTTATTTTGTGACGGTATATAGTGCTTTTAGTGATAAGGTGGTAGAAATGGTTAAATATTTCTGGAACTACTTAAAAAAAATCTAAGGAAGCAAAGAATTGGTTACCAGACAACTTAAAAATCTGATATAAAGTAGGTAGAAATATAAAGTTTTATAGTTAAAGGGAGGATAGTTAAAACAGAGTCTAAACTTTATGTTATGCCTAAGAAACAGGGAACTGAGGCCTGTGGTAAATGTAAAGCTTGTAGACACATTGTTACAGGTTTTGATAGTATAAATGGGAGGAAATTTGATATTAAAGGATGTTTCAGATGTGATACAGAGGGCATTATATATGAGCTTAAATGTCCCTGTAACAAGTTTTACATTGGTGAAACAAAAAGACCTTTTAAAGTTAGATAATTGGAACATATTAGGGACATTGAAAATATTAAGATGTTCATCGTGTTTCACTGTTGCAGTCATTACTCTTGGGTTATCCTGCTGGCAGGCTACCCGCAGTAGGCCAGAATTCCAAAGTCTAGGTCAGGCGTCAGTTGCTGTCACCTCCTCCCTGACATCAGTGCGCCAGGGGTATAAAAGATGCAGCTGACGCCATTTTATTCAGTCTTTCTTGCCGTGAGGTGCCCGAAGCAAAAGCAGTTCGCAAGTGCCGGTCAGCCGACTCCTGAGATTTTCACAGACGAATTTCAGATCCGAAGTCTTCATTAAAGCTAAGTACCCCATTGGGGAAACTTTTTTCTTGCTCCAGACCGATGTCAGAAAAAGTTAACAATTGTATTTCTTGTGGGAAGCAAATACATCATAAGGATTTTCATTCTTACTGTATTCCTTGCCTAGGTCCTGATCATAATGTTGCTAGCTGTCGGATTTGTGCTAGATTCAACCAATGCACTATTAAGCGTCGGTTTGATTTTGCTTTTCATTACTTTGGCCGAAAATTCAATTATATAATGCCGTCGGAACAGCCGACGACAGGAGTTTCTAAAAAAACGCAAGGAAAAAGAGAAGGACAGGCATCCGAGATCCAAAACTGACGATGAGGCTTCCGCTAAGCCAGTCGCCGGTTTGCCGGTTCTCAGTGAGGCGCTTTTGCAGCCCCTGATGCCCGCTACCTCAGAGCCACAGGCCGCTGACGACTCCCACGTGGAGCCAGCTAGGCCTCTGGATACTCAAGGTATTGGACACTCGGAAATCATTCCCTCAGATGGGTCCGGAGCTGCTGAGCAGGCATCGGCTCCTGAGGGTGTTTTCAGACCTACACAGCTATATGTAAAGCCTACGTCAGCTTCTAAAGCAAACTTCCATGCCTAAGAAACAGATGCTCAAAATGGCCGAAGACCTTATTACCTTGATCAGGGGTTCCCATCCCCCTCCTGATAAGAGGCCTAGGCAAGAGACAGACTATGACTCTTCAGATCAGGTTTCCATTTCCTCTGACTCCTCTTCTGTACAGGAATACTACTCTCTTCCTCCCTATGAGGATTCTGATACTGAAGAATCAATTCCTTCAGCCTCTCCTCCTGAGGATTATTCTTTTGGGGAAACCTTGCATGCCATGAGGGAGCACTTCCACTGGGAGAGCCAAGATTACTCAGAATCAAAGAAAAGGCTTAGAGATTTTCTTTTACTTCCTCAGCACAGACCTCTTGCTATTCCCCCTGTGCTAGACATTGTACAAGATGTATTTTCAGAGTCCGGCCTATCTCCAGACTCCTTACCTCCAGCTCCTGTTAAACCAGACAGATGCTACAGGGTTCCAGATTCACATAAATTTCTTTATAAAAACCCTGCTGCTGACCCAGAAACTATTTCTCAGGGTCCCAAAGGGATTAAGGCCGCTACTGCAAAAAAACCCTATCCCTTCTGACAGGGATTCAAGGGCACTAGACAGATGGGGGAAAAAGGTTTACACTTCTGCTACTTTGGCTGTGAGGGCTTTAAATTGTCAATTTCATATGATTAAATATCAGCAATACTTAATGTCACTGTTAAAACAGAAAATGTTGGCCAATTCTGATTGTGCAGAAAATAAGGAAATGCAGGATTTATTGCATGCAACTGAACAAGTGGGAAAGCATACTTTGAAATGTGGTTTTGATTCTCTGGAGGCCTCCTGCAGGACCGCAGTTATGGGTTCTGTCATTAGGAGGCATGCTTGGTTAAAGGAACAAAATATGCCTGATCATGTTAAAGCAAAACTATTAGATGCTCCATTACAGCATGATACTTTATTTGGTGTTAAATCAGAGGAGGTTTTTAAGAAAATGGAGTACAAAGCGAAATCTATGCAAACATTAAAGGATTCTTTACAGGTTCATCCACCAAGATTTAGCAGGAACTGGCCTATAAAGAATTGGTCCTTTCCAGTGTCGGACAGGCCACAAAGAGGCAGATACAGACGTCCCAGAGGCAGATCCCAGCCCCAGAGCTCATACAGACCTAAACTGTGGGGTGCTTCTACCTCCAAAAGTGGAGAAGATAAAAGCACAGCCATACAGGAAACAGTTTTAATGACTTGCCTCTGCCAGCACCAAGCACTTATCTTCTTGCAGCCCCCCTTGGGGGGAAAACTAGCACTTTTCTCTCAAAATTGGCAAATGATCACCCAGGTCAAATGGGTATTGAATACAGTGTCCCAGGGCTACAGGTTCCACTTTCACACCCTGCCAAAGGCAAAAGATATGCCAAACATGCCATGCAATCAATGGGCAGAGGCACAAAAACAAGTTTTGTCCCTTATGAACATGAGGGCCATTCAGCAAGTACCACAGCAAGAGCAAGGACAAGGATTTTACTCAAGACTTTTCTTGGTACCCAGAAAGGACAAAGCCTGGAGACCAATACTGGACCTGTCTTTTCTAAACACATTCCTGGACGTTCCAAAATTCAAAATGTTAACTCTGCAGCAGCTTCTGCCCATGCTGGGCAAGAAGGCTTGGCTTGTAACTTTGGACCTAAAAGAGGCATACCTGCATATTCCAATCAGACAATCTTGCAGAAGATACCTCAGATTCATAGCTGGCTCAATGCACTACCAATTCTCTGCACTGCCCTTTGGCTTATCTATTGCGCCCAGGGTCTTCACAAAATGCATGGCACCAGTAATTGCATTTTGCAGACAAAGAGGAATTCAAATCTATCCTTACTTGGACGACTGCCGTATACAAGCAGAGAACAAGGACACTCTACTAAAGCATCTGGCATTCGTAAAAAGATTACTAATTTGCCTAGGGTACACAGTAAATGAAAAGAAATCAAAACTAGTACCCTCTCAAGAGATAATATTCCCGGGTGCAAGCTTAAATACAACTGCCCAGATGGCTTATCTCACACCAGACAAACAAAGGCAACTAACTTCTTACTTCAAAATGTTGGCAACAAAGACCCAGTTATCTGCAAGAAAAATTCTGCAGGCTTTGGGCTTCATGGCATCCTGCATTCTGCTAATTCCATATGCCAGACTGCATATGAGGAAACTTCAATGGTACCTAAAAAAATGTCTGGATTCAACATGCTCAAAGCCTGGAAGCATTAATTACCCTCATTCCTTGCCTGCAACAGGAGTTTCAATGGTGGGCACATGCCTGTCACCTCAACAAGGGTCAGCTGTTCACTCTACCCACAGCCAGGCAGTCAATAACAACAGATGCATCACATTATGCCTGGGGAGCACACATGACAGGAAAATGTATTCAGGACACATGGTCCACAAGCCAAATGCATCTACATATCAATCAAAAAGAGATGCTAGCTGTTCAGAATGCCCTGACAGCTTTCAAGGATCTACTCCATCCAGGACAACTACTGATAAGGACGGACAATACTACGGTCATGTGGTACATAAACAAGCAGGGAGGCACACATTCATACCCCCTATGCAGACAAGCCATGACTTTGTGGAACACAACATTGACTTATCAAGTACACCTGCAAGCACAATTCCTGCCAGGAAAGAACAATACTCTGGCAGATGACCTAAGCAGAAACCTCACAGATCCCCATGAGTGGAAACTGGATCCACAAGTCTTCAGCATGATAACAAAGGAATGGGGATGCCCAGATATAGATCTATTTGCCTCCCCTCACATCTGACAACTACAGAAATTCTGCACAAGGACTTATCACAAGCAAGCATGGAAAGTGGATGCTCTGTCACTCAGTTGGAAAAGTCTAACAGTATATGCCTTTCCTCCTCTGCCTCTCCTCCCCAAGGTACTCCTAAAGGTCAGACAAGAGAAGCCAAGAATGATTCTGATTGCCCCAGACTGGCCACGCCAGCACTGGTACCCAATCCTAAAAAGCTTGTCTCAAGGCCCAGCCTGGACATTGCCTCTAATTCCTCACTTACTGACCCAGTGAAACAATCAGATTCTACACAGCCAACTCAGGACGCTAAATCTGTCAGCATGGCAGATAATGTAACCATTCAAAACACACCTCTCTCTAAAGCAGTGATGGATGTTATTTTGGAGGCCAGGAGGCCCAGTACCAGAAAATCTTATGCAGAAAAATGGAAAAGATTCTGTGCTTGGAGCCAGGCACATGGAATTGACACATCTGTACCAAATATTCCTCAGATTTTACAATACCTAACTGAGATGCTGCACAAAGACCTATCCTTTTCATCAATTAGAATTCATGCCTCTGCCATTTCAGCTCATTACAATACGGAACCTCCTATTTTTTCCCATCCATTACTAAGGCAGTACCTCAGAGGGGCCAAGAACATAAGATCTCCAAGGAGAGCCCCAATACCTGCATGAGACCTCAATTATGTCTTGGAAAAACTCTGTCTTTTGAGCCAGCCAGTACAGCTGATATAAAGTTTTTATCTTGGAAAACAGCTTTGCTCCTAGCAATAACCTCTGCAAGACGAGTTTCAGAGTTACAGGCACTCATGGCTGTGGAACCTTTCATCATTTTCCATCCAGGCAGAGTTTCTCTAAGGACGAACCCAACATTTATGCCTAAGGTAGTGTCCAGTGTGGCCCTTAACCAAACCATTCATTTGCCTACCTTTTATCCAAACCCACAGAATAAGGGTGAGAGACTTCTGCATTTCTTGGACATACACAGAGAACTACGCTTCTACTTGGACAGAACTAAAGCTTTCAGAAAAACTGAGCAACTTTTAGTGGCATATGCTGCAGGATCTCAAGGAAAGTCTATCTCAAAACAGACTATTTCAAAATGGATAGGCCACTGCATTCGTTTCTGCTACTCACAACATGGCAAATCAGTGCCCAAGGGCATTAGGCCTCATTCTACCAGGGCAGCAGCCACTTCAGCAGCCTTTCTCAGAGGAGTACCAACCAAAGACATTTTAGAGGCTGCAACTTGGAGTTCAGTGCACACTTTTACAAAGCACTACCATTTACCTCTCTACTCTAAATCCAGAGCAGGCTTCGCCACTGCAGTTCTGCAAGGCCTTATATACTCTCCTAATATTATTTAGGCCCAGCCACCCAACCTCAGCTTTGGGATTCAACCCAAGAGTAATGACTGCAACAGTGAAACACGATGAACATAGTACAGTTGTGTACCTACCATAAATGTAGATGTTCGAGTGTATTCACTGTTGCAGTCCAGGTTACCCACCCACCATCCCCCTTTTCTTTGCTGGGACTTACCTATACTTCTCTATTTTATACAACATATGTGGTGTATTTGCTTATAGAGAAGGAAATGTTTATTTTACTGCATGCATAATTATTGGCATAATTTTTAGCCTACCTTTTTGGGGGAACCTAACATCTGGGGCAAGAAAAACTGAAGAAAATGGTGTCGGCTGCATCTTTTATACCCCTGGCACACTGATGTCAGGGAGGAGGCGACAGCAACCGACGCTGGACCTAGACTTTGGAATTTTGGCCAACTGCGGGTAGCCTGCCAGCAGGATAACCCAAGAGTAATGACTGCAACAGTGAATACACTTGAACATTTACATTTATGGTAGGTACACAACTGTACTATGTCTAGTTCAGTAGCAGAACATTTTTATTATGCACATCAGAGTCAGTCAGGTGGTTTAGTAGGGACAATTTTAGAAAAAGTATCAGACAATTATTTGTACAAGAATATTAAAAATATACTTTCATATAAGGACGCTATTTATATTTTAAAATTTGGCACCACAAGGAATGAACGTGGATTTTAATTGGAGAGTCTTACTTTAAAAAAAAATTTGTAAGTGATTGATTAATAGAATTATTGGTTAATTAGATTATTGCGTATATTATAAATATGGAGTGCAATGGATACCATGTATTCTCCTGTGAAGACACATAGCCAAGACATCAGAGGATTATTAAATGCTTTTTGGATACTGGTCTTTGTGTTTTTTATTTCAATTTTGTCCTGCATTGTGGTTTAGTGATTACACATGCAAATATGTGTCTAATGCACAGGGTGACTATATTATTTTATATGTACTTGAGTAGTGCAGTACTGTTATGCCATGGCAGTTGTTCTGGGCCACAACAGGTCTTGTGTTCTGGCATGTGTCATTACTACATACCAAACTTTGTGTATCTTTGTTGCATGATGTTAGACTGGCAGTAGTTTTACAGAATGACAGATGTGTCATGGACCTGTGTAGGTTTCTGTTCCAGGGGTCTGAGTGGTTAAAGTATGGACACATGGCAGCAATACAGCAGCACAGGATGGCATGGCAGCACAGCAGAAATATGACATCAGCAAGATACAGCAGTATATATGCATGGTTCCCTAGGTGCATATGTGTGGAACAGTGTGTTAGAGACAATGGCGGCAGTCAGCATACCTATGCAGTCATATTTTGTGATGAGGTCTGCTAGCCTTGATACATGTCACCTGGGCTTTCTGAATGTACAAATCTAGATGGGGGCAGACATCAGTTATGTCTATGTAGATTAGGGTACTTTAGGGCTAGAAGCCAATCACAGGGCTGTAAAATGCATAAACATTGCATAGTGTTGTAAGGGGATATATATATATATATATATATATATATATATATATATATATATATATATATATACACACACACACACACACACACACACACACACACACACACACACAGTTGGCTAATGTTGGATTAGAACCTCTACCTACCTACTATTATACGCTAAAACTTGCAGTACCTATCACATGCACCACAGAGTTTCTCTAATATTGCCAGCCAGTGCTCTTAAGGTGGATTATATCAGCAGGCCTTGTAGAGAAGGCCAATATAGAGACCAGCAGGTAGTCACAGGGCCTTAAAATGTATAACCATTGCACAGAGATAGGCCATATAGGCATGTCTTTACTGCTCTGGGGGGGTATATTTACACATACAGGGTTGCCTGTTGTGAGATTAGAACCCCTACCTATCTAGTAGTACACACTATTCCCACAGTACTTATAACATGCACCATGGAGTTTCCCTGATATGAGACTGTCAGCCATGGGCTGCTATCCTTGATACATGTCACCTGGGTTTTCTAAACTATACAAATCTAAATGGTGGCAGACATCACTTATGCCTATGTAGATGAGGGCACTTTAGGGCTATCAGCCAATCACAGGGCTGTAAAATGCATAACCATTGCACAGAAATAGCCCATACGGGCATGTCTGTAGTGTTGCAAGGGGATATATTTATATATAAACACACACACATACACACACACTTGGCTGATGTGGGATTAGAACCCATACCTATCTACTATTACACACTATGGCTTGCAGTACCTATAGCATGCACCACAGAGTTTCTCTAATATTAGAATGTTAACCAGTGCACTTAAGGTGAATGACATCAGCAGGTCTTATAGAGAAGGTCAATGTAGAGGCCAGCAGGTAGTCACAGGGCCTTAAAATGTATAACCATTGCACAGAGATGGGCCATATAGCCATCTCTGTACTGCTGCAAGGGATATTACATGTGCACACACACACACACACACACACACACACACACACACGCACACGCACACACACATACACACACACACGTTGGCTGATGTGAGATTAGAACCCTACCTATCTACTATTATACACTGTAGTTTGCAGTACTTATTGCATGTGCCACAGGTTATGTCTGTTGTATATGTGGATGCAGACACAGTACTTGTGGAGTACGCAAAATGGCCTTGTGTTACATGGCAAGTGTAGCCTGCAGAGTGATCCTGCTTGATAATGTTATTGTTTCTAGTGTCCTAGGAGTGCGATACCTGCTAATACCTCTGCTATGTGTGTGTACAGGTACCAGTATGGCTGGTTGCAGTTTGATAGGTAGGCATGTGGCCAGGGACAATATGGCCTGTCCAAGGCATGTGTTGCAACCATTGCACATTACACCACCTGCTCGCCAGTGTCTGTCTACAGGGTGACATTCTGCAGGCACAGGATTCTGTGGGTGAGTTGATTATGTACTGTTGCATCTTTGGTCTGGTTCTGTTGAACATCTGTTGTGATGTGTAGGTGTAGATAGCCCCAGCATTCTGAGTGTATGTGAAGACATTTGTACATCCCACACACATACATATCATACCTCTCAACCTCTCGGATCAAGACATCTGGACAAAGTCATAAATAATGGGTGGATAAAGGCCCCAAAATAGGCACATATTTTAACTATTGCTCTTACAAACTTAAAAAAAGATTTGCCAATGATTTGCCAGAAAACCACAATGTTCTGAGAGACTGACCATTAATATGAGGCAAATATCTGGACATTCTGCAAAAATCTGTACAGCTGAGAGGTATGATGTATATACATGTGTATAACAGGGATGTCACCTTAACTGATGTTGTGTGTGTGTACATTAAGTAACTGTGTTATGTAGATATACGTGGAGGGTCTTATGTATCAGTGTACACGTTTTATATATATATATATATATATATATATATATATATATATATATATATATATATATATATATATTTCTTGTTCTTGTATGTGTGTGTGTGTGTATATATATATATATATATATATATATATATATATATGTGTGCTACATACTGATAGAGGGGGTAATCATGTGTGAGAAGGATAGGGGGAGACAGATATGTATTCATAGCTGTCTGCATGCATGGACGTATTTCCACATAGCTGTTCTTTGGGTGGCAGAAACAACAGACATGGGCTCAAGTTCGCTAAGTGTAGGAGCATGCTCAGTGTGATTGTCAGTACTTACAAGGTGACTCCAGGCCAGAGCTACCTATATTCCAGTCCGGGATTTTTGTGTGTTGCAGACCACTGGCTGCTGCACCTGTTTCCACAGTCCAGCACTTCCCTGATATTGTCCAAAGCATTCCCTGGCTGTTTGCTGAACGTAATATGTGACTCATACCTTTCAACTGTACAGATTTGCGCACAATGTCCAGATATTTGCCTCATATCCTTGATCCGTTTTACATACATTTTTTGTTTTCTGGCACATTAGTGGCAAATCATTAAAGAGTGACATTAAGAAATAATGACAGACATTTGAGATTCAGACTGCATACACTTTAGGAGATTCATGGTAATGCAATACCTATTATACTATCAATTATGTACATTTGTAAGTGCAATATTTAAAACTTTTATTTAGGGCTTTGGCCAGATTTGTTACTCTAAGTGGTTGAGCAATGTGATGTGACTGGGGTACATGCTGTAACACCACACACAGAGTGACAGTCTGCATACCTCTCCATGTACATGTTTTTGCAGAATGTCCAGCATTTTGCCCCATATGTGTGCTCTGTTCCTCATACAGTTATGGCTTTCCAGTAATATACTGTGACATACAGGCACTGAAGTTTTATAACTACTGACACATGTAAGTGATGGGTCTTTACATCCTGCAGCTAATCTGATCTTTTGCAATCTGCTGTTATACTATCCACCATCTAGGTTACTCAGAGCATGTGTAATGTCTGTCTCTAGGTTTGGCCCTTTGTCCCCCCATTCTCTCTGGCTTTGTTCAGCTGCCTTGCAGTAACAGATTGAGGGGTTATGACAGTCTGTGGGTATACCACCATATGATTACATCACATGCAAAAGATGCAGATGCTGCCAGATTCGAACCATCAACACCATCACCCATGCTAATGTCCCTAGCCCAGTGAGCCACACCAGCCACTAGACAGAGAGGTTGTATTTCTCAACCTAGTAACAACATGCAGACATACACTGTCACTCCTACAAAAGTACAGACATACATGTCACCCTTGCATTATGTGGGAAATACAATGTGTGGCCAAGTTCTATGTCACAGCCCTGGAATTGTCTGCTCTGCTGATATATCATTGCAGACTTACCGTTATAGCAGTTGTATAAGAACACAGATGAGTTGGGGGTGGGGGATGACCAGCCCATGCTTTGCTGGCATAGACAGTCATGAGACTGTCATGTGACCCCACTGATTGGCATCTCCCTTGAATAATGTGGTGGAGTTTCCCAGCCATGTGGCCTAGTTAATATTATGGGGCACATACTATTGGACAGAGTAGCTGTTGTCCCATGTGGCTGTTAGATCTCTGCAAGTAGCCCAGTAGCTCACTATATTCCCTTGCATACATGCAGCAGGTCCATATGTATGTCACCATAGTCTAGTACCCCATCCAAGTGGTGTATTGGAATATGACTTACCTTGCAGTTGCAGTAGTTGAGAGACCTGTAGTTTGGGGCTGATGCTGTTTGATGCACTCAGTACACAGCCAATACATGGTTAAGTACAGGTTGTTACTTTTTTATAAATAATTTTTTATAAAATGTATATTAATTAATTGTTTAATTGGATCACTTGATATGTGTTAATTGATTGTGTA